>NC_037669.1:7891980-7900712 GCF_003255815.1 Theropithecus gelada | reverse complement strand
AAAGAAAGAAAGAAAGAAAGAAAGAAAGAAAGAGAGAGAGAGAGAGAAAGGAAGGAAGGAAGGAAGGAAGGAAGGAAGGAAGGAAGGAAGGAAGGAAGGAAGGAGAGGAAGAAAGAAAAAGAAAGAAAAGAGAGAAAGAGAGAGAAAGAAAGAAAAAGAAAAAGAAAGAAAGGAGAAAGAAAGAAAGAAAGAGAAAAAGAAGAAAAAGAAAAAGAAAGAAAGAAAAAGAAAGAAAGAAAGAAAGAAAGAGAGAGAGAGAAAGAAAGAAAAGAGAGAGAGAGAAGAAGAAGGAGGGAGGAAGGAGGGGAAACCCACTGATTTTCACATGTTAATTTTGTATCCAGCAACGTTGCTGGATTTATCAGTTCTAACAATTTTTTAGTGGATTCTCTAGGTGTTTCCAAATACTGGGTCATATCATCAGCAAACAAGGAAAATGACTTCTTTTCTTTCCAACTTGGATGCTCTTTATTTCTTTCTCTTGTCTGGTTGATCTAACTAGGATTGCAGGTACTATGCTAAATAACAGTAGTGAAAGTAAGCATTCTTATGATGTTCCTGATCTCAGAGAAAAGTATTTCAGTTTTTACTCATTTAATATGATATTAGCTCTGAGTCTGTATATATGGCTTTAATTATGTTTAGGTATGTTCTTTCTAGCACCAATTTATTGAGGGTTTTTATTGTAAAGTGATGTTGAATTTTATCAAGTGCTTTTTCAGCATCAATCAAAGTGATCATATGGTTTTTATCCTTCATTCTCTTGAAACGATGTATCACATTCACTGATTTGCACATGTTGATCCATTCTTGCATCTGAGTGACAAATTTCACTTGGTCTTGATGAACGATCTTTTTAATGTGTTGTTAAATTCAGTGTGCTGGTATCTTGTTGAGGATTTTTGCATCAATATTCTTCAATGATATTGGCCCATAGTTTTGTAGTTTATTTTTTTTACAGTTTTTGTTGATGGCTCTTTGTCTGGTTTTGATATTTGGGTAACACTGGTGTCAAAGAATGAATCTGGAAGTGCTCCTTCCTCTTCTATTTTAAGAGTACTTTGAGTATGATGAGTATTATGTCTTCTTTAAGTGTTTGTTAAATTTCAGCAGTGAAGCTATTGGGTCCCAGACTTTATTTCACTGGGAGGCTTTTTATTATGGCTTCAAGCTCATTGCTGGTTGTTGGTCTGTTCAGGTTTTGGATTTCTTCATGACATAAGCTTGGTAGATTGTATGTGACTAGGAATTTATGCATTTTTCTAGATTTTTCAGTTTATTGGCATATAGTTGCTCGTAGTAGACATTAATAATCTTTTGAGTTTCTGTGGTATCAGAACTACAATATTCCCATTTCCCTTATTTTACCTTTTTGCATTGTTGTAAGTCTAATTTGGGTCTTATAATGGGATCTTTGAGCTCAAGTAAGTAATTTTGTACATAGAACTTTTTTTATTGTAAGCATTACTGTTTTACACAACCATTTCTTTTTTTATTTTATATATATATATATATATATATACGTTAAGCTCTGGGATACATCTGCAAAACATGCAGGTTTGTTACATAGGTATACATGTGCCATGGTGGTTTGCTGCATCCGTCAAGCAGTCATCTACATTAGGTATTTCTCCTAATGTTATCCCTCCCCTAGCCCCACCTCCACCCCCTGACAGGCCCCAGGGTGTGATATCCACCCTGTATCCATGTGCTCTCAATGCTCGACTCCCACTTATCAGTGAGAATATGTGGTGTTTGGTTTTCAGTTCTTGTGTTAACTTGCTTAGAAAGATGATTTTCAGCTTCTTGCATGTCCTTGCAAAGGACTTGAACTCATCCTTTTTTATGGCTGCATAGTATTCCATGGTGCCTATGTGCTACATTTCCTTTATCCAGTCTATCATTGATGGGCATTTGGGTTGGTTCCAACTCTTTGCTATTGTGAACAGTGCCACAATAAACATACATGTGCATGTGTCTTTAAAGTAGAATGATTTATAATCCTAATGAGTGTACACCCAGTATTGGGATTGCTGGATCAAATTGTATTTCTGGTTCTAGATCCTTGAGGAATCGCCACACTATCTCCCACAATGGTTGAACTAATTTACACTCTCACCAACAGTATAAAAGCCTTCCTATTTCTCCACATCCTCTAGAGCATCTGTTGTTTCCTGACTTTTTAAATGATTGCTATTATAACTTGCATGAGATGGTATCTCATTGTGGTTTTGATTTGCATTTCTCTAATGACCAGTGATGATGAGCTTTTTTTCATATGTTTGTTGGCTGCATATATGTCTTCTTTTGAGATGTGTCTGCTCATATCCTTTGCCCACTTTTTGATGGTTTTTTTTTTCTTGTAAATTGGTTTAAGTTCATTGTAGGTTCTGGATATTAGCCCTTTGTCAGATGGATAGATTGCAAATATTTTCTCCCATTCAGTAGGCTGCCTGTTGACTCTGATGATAGTTTCTTTTGCTGTGCAGAAGCTCTTTAGTTTAATTAGATCCCATTTGTAGATTTTGGCTTTTGTTGCCATTGTTTTTGACTTTTTAGTCATGAAGGCTTTGCCCATGCCTATGTCCTGAATGGTATTTCCTCGATTTTCTTCTAGGGTTTTTATGGTTTTAGATCTGATGTTTAAGTCTTTAATCCATCTTGCATTAATTTTTGTATAAAGTGTAAGGAAGGGATCCAACAGCCTTCTGCATATGGATAGTCAGTTTTCCCAACACCATTTATTAAATAGGGAATCTTTTTCACATTGCTTGTTTTTTTCATGTTTGTCAAAGATCAGATGGTTGTAGATAATAAGAGCTATTTATGACAAACCCACAGCCAACATCATACTGAATGGGCAAAAGTTGGAAGTATTCTTTTTGAAAACCAGCAGAAGATAAGGATGCCCCCTCACACCACTCCTATTCAACATAATATTGGAAGTTCTGGCCATGACAGTCAGGCAAAAGAAATCAATAAATGGTACTCAATTAGGAAAAGAGGAAATCAAATTGTCTCTGTTTGCAGATGACATGTTGTATATTTAGAAAACCTCATTGTCTCAGCCCAAAATCTGCTTAAGCTGATAAGCAACTTCAGCAAAGTCTCAGGATACAAAATCAGTGTGCAAAAATCACAAGCATTTCTATACACAAGTAACAGACCAACAGAGAGCCAAATATTGAGGGAACTCCCATTCACAATTGGTACAAAGAGAATACAATACCTAGGAATACAACTTACAAGGGATGTGAAGGACCTCTTCAAGGAGAACTACAAAGCACTGCTAAAGGAAATAAGGGAGGACACAAACAAATGGAAAAAAACATTCCATGCTCATGGATAGGAAGAATCAATATCTTGAAAATGCCCAAAGTAATTTATAGATTTAATGTTGTCTCCATCAAGCTAACATTGATTGTATTCACAGAATTGGAAAAATCTACTTTAAATTTCATATGGAACCAAAAAAGAGCCTGCATAGCCAAGAGAATCTTAATTTAAAAAACAAAGCTGGAAGCATCATGCTACCTGACTTCGAACTATACTACAAGGCTACAGTAACCAAAACAGCACGTTACTGGTACCGAATCAGATATATAGACCAATAAAATAGAACAGAGGCCTCAGAAATACCACCAAGCGTCTAGAACTACCTGATCTTTTAATTTTTTAAATGTTTTAAGACTTGTTTTGTGACCTAACATATGGTCTACCCTTGAGGGTGATCCACTTACTAATGAAAAGGATGTGTATTCTGTAGCCATTGATTAAAATATTCCGAAAATATCTATTGGTCCATTTGGTCTATAGTGCAGATTAAGTCTGATTGTTTCTTTGTTGATTTTCTGTTTGTAAGATCTGTCCATTGCTAAAAGTGTAAGATTTGTCCATTGCTGAAAGTGAAGTGTGAAGTCTTTGCCTCTTATTCTATTGGGGTCCGAGTCTCTCTCTAGCTTTAACACTGCTTGCTTTGTATATCTTGATACTCCACTGTTGGATGCATACATATTTATAATTGTTATATTCTCTTGCTGAATTGACCTGTTTATTAGTATATAATTACCTCCTTTGCCTCTTTTTACAGTTTCTGTCTACAAATCTATTTTGTCTGAATTAAATATAGTTACTCCTGCTCTTTTTTTGGTTTCCAATGGCATGAAATATCTTTTTCCATCCCTTTATTTTCAGTCTATGTGTATCTTTATAGGTGAAGTTTGTTTTAGATTTTATTTTTTAAATCCATTCAGCCACTCTATGGGTTTTGATTGGAGAGTTTAATCCCTTTACATCCAGCATTACTATTGATAAGTAAGGACTTAGTCATCCCATTTGGTTGTTTGCTTTCTGGTTGTTTTGTGGTCTTCTCTCCCTTCTTTCCTTCCTGTCTTCCTCTAGTGAAAGTGTTTTTCCATTATGTTAAGTTTTAATTTTGTTCTTTTTCTTTTTGTGTATCTGTGGTATGTTGTTTTATTTGAGGTTACCATGAGGCTTTCAAATATTATCTTATAATTCATTATTTTATTTAACACTTAACATTGCTTGCATAAATCAATTAACAAACCGAAAGAAAACTCATATAAATTCTACTATTAACTTCCTTTTCTCATTTTTAAATTTTTATTTTTTTATTTTTATCTTTTTGTACTACGTTTTAAGAGTTGTGATTATTATTTTGATTGGTTCATCGTTTAGTCGTTCTACTTTACACACCACAGTGAGAGTGTTATAATATTCTGTATTTGTCTGTGTACTTACTGCTGCCAGTGAATTCTGTATCTTCAGATGGTTTCTTACTGTTCAGTACAGTCCTTTTTTTCCAATTGAAGAATTCCCTTTAGCATTTCTTGTACGATATGGCTGGTATTGGTAAAATCCCTCAGCTTTTGTTTATTTAAGAAAGTCTTTACTTCTCCTTTTTGTTTGAAGAATATTTTTGCCAAGTATAACAGCCAGGTTAAAAGTTTTGTTTTGCTTTTTTTTCCTTCAGTATACGTCCTTCCAGTCTCTCCTGGCCTTTAAGGTTTCTACTGAAAAGAGTGCTGCCAGACATATTGAAGCCCCACTGCATGTTATTTCTTTTCTCTTTCTGCTTTTAGGTTATTTTCTTTATCTTTAACCTTTGGGAGTTTGATTATTAAATTTCTTGAGGTAGTCTTCTATGGGTTAAAACTGCTTGGTGTTCTATGATCTTCTTGCACTTAAATATTGATATCTTTCTTTACGTTTGGGAAGTTCTCTGTTATTATCCCTTTGAATAAACTTTCTTCTACTATTTCCTTACCTTCTTTTTAGGGTCATTATCTCTACTACTTTACCTTCTCATTAAGGCCATTATTTCTTAGATTTGCCATTTTGAGGCCTTTTTTAGACCTTGTAGGCATGTTTCATTCTTCTTTATTCTTCATTATTTTGTATCCTCTCTCTATTTTCAAATAGTCTGTTCTTAAGCTTACTACTTATTTCCTGAGCTTGATCAATTCTATTAAGAGACTCTAACATTCTTCAGTATGTCAGTTGTATTTTTTCACTCCAGATATTCGACTTGATTATTTTCATGATTTCAGTGTCTTTGTTAATCTATCTGATAGAATTCTGAATTCGTTCTCTGTGTTATCTTGAATTTCTTTGAGTTTCCTCAAATAGCTGTTTTGAATTTTCTGTCTGAAAGGTCAAAAATCTTTGTTTCTCAAAAAGTGGTCCCCAGTAGCTTATTTAGTTCATTTAGTAAGGTCATGCTTTTCTGAATGGTCTTGATGCTTACTGATGTTTTTCAGTGTCTAGGTGTTGAAGAGTTAGATATTTAGTTTAATCTTCAGAGCCTGGGCTTGTCTGTATCCATCCATCTTTGGAAGACTTACCAGGTATTCAAAAGGACTTTAATGTGATAATCTAAGCCATGTCTGCACTATGGTGCATGCCAAGCCCAGCCATGCTGTGGTTCTTGAAGACTCATAGGGATACTACCTTGGTGGTCTTGGATAAGATCCACATGAATTCTCTAAATTATCATGTAGAGACTATTATTCTCTTCCCGTCCTTTCTCCCATACATGTGAAATCTATCTCTCTCTCTTTTCTGATTCACCTGGGACGTGGGGTGATGTGATACAAGCACCCCTGTGGCCATTGCCACTGGGACTGTGCTAGGAGAGACCTGAAGCAAGAACAGCACTGGGTCTCACCTAATGCCCGCTGTAACCATGACCTTGTTATGGCCTACATTCTCTCAAGGCCCTACAGCTCTACAATCAACAGGTTGTAAGGCTAGCCAGGCTTGTGTTCTTCCCTTCAGGGTCACAAGTTCCCCTAGACCTCAGGTGTGTCCAGAGCCAGGGAATAGAGTCAAAAACCTTAGAAGTCTACCTCATGTTCTATTCTACTGTGGCTGAGCTGGCCTTCAAACCATGAAACACAATTTTTCCCACCCTTGTTTCCCCTTGCCCCAAGCAGAAGAGTCTCACTCCATGGCCACCATCACCACAGGCCCACAGGGAGTACTTCCAAGCTACTTCCAGGGTTCACTTAAGTTCCAAGGGCTCGGCGTCAGCTTGTGGTGAATGCTGCAAGGCCTTGGACTTACTCCTCACATTAGTGGGCTCCCCTCTGATCTAGAGCATGTCCAGGAATGCTGTCCAAAAGCCAGGGACTAAAATTGCTGCTTTACCCTATGGTGGCCAAACTGGCAACTAAAGTACAAGACAAAGTCTCCTTTACTATTTTCTCTTCTTTTCTCAAGCAGAAGTATTCTTTCACCAGAGCCACCACAGGTAGGAATGTGGTAGGTGTCACCTGAACCCAGCAAATCTCATGGTTTCACTCAAGGCCACAGTATACTACCTACATATCACTACTGGTTATTCAGGGCTCAGGAGCTCACTATTCAGCAAGTGATAGTTCCTGCCGGGGCTGGGTCCTTCCCTTGAAGGCAATGGGACCTTGTCTTGCCCAGGTTGTTTCTAAAAATGTACAGAAACTGAGATCTAGAATGGGGAGCCTCACAACTCTGACCATTGCCTTATCCTGCTATGGCTGAGCTGGTATTGAAGATGCAACACACAAGTCCTCTTTACACTTTCCTCTACTCTCCTCAAGCAGAAAAAAAGAGGTCTGTTTTGGAGCCACAAGCTTTGCTCTCTGGGGTTGGGGAAGGGGAGATGTAAGCCCTTTCTTGCTTGGTCCAGCTGGTGTCTCAATAAGTCACATGTTCCCAAGTCCATTGGCTCCAAGCCCAAATCAGAACTAGGTCTTGCAGTCTCTATGGCCTAAACTGCCTTTCGAGTTTATTTAAGACCCCAGAGCACTTTTGTTTTGGTTGTGTTACTTACTATAACTCAAGTTCCAAGTGCAGGAATAGGCAATTCTCTTCTTGCTAGGGTTTATCTAAATGCTCCCTTCATGGGCAGACATCAACTGAGCTCAGCCCAATTTTGCTTTCCCCTGTCACATGGCAGCCCTATGTTCAATGCAAAGCCTCACCATCACTGTGCTCTCCCTCTCCCAAATGCACAGACTTCTCAGCACCCTATGACTGCTGCTGGAGAATGAGGGAGGGGTGGCATCAGCATTTCAAAACTGGCTTTCTTATCCTTTTCCATGCCTCTTTTGGTGATATGAATTTAGAACCAGGTATTCTGAGTTCTTACCTGATTTTTGGTTCTTATGAAGATGCTTTTTACAAGAGCTTGTTTGGAGGTTCTAGCAGGGGAGCACAGCTATTTGTGTATCCTTGACTGAAGACCAGTCCTCCTCCATGGGGGATGGACATCCTCTTTGACCAAGCTCGCAGATTTGGAAGGGAAATACATGGAGCAATGAGGGAGAAAAACGGACACCTGCCTAGCCAGTCAGGTCAGCTGAATCAAACATGACAATCAGTTGGGTCACAGATGTTGCAGCCAGATTGCCCTCAAACCCTGAAGGCACTTTTTAAATGTAGATAGCTGTTAAATTCAGTGTTCCTGCATAGGAAACAGTCAGTGGTGCCCTTTTTTCCACCATCTTGCTTCACCATTGCTATTCTTTAATAATTATTGGTCTGGATTATGTGTCCCTTCTTGAGAGTTGGTTATTAAAGTCCCATAATATGATTGTATTGCAATCTCTCTCTCACTGCAGAGTCTTCAATTTTTTTTTTTTTTTTTGGTTATTAAAGTCTTATAGTATGATTGTATTGCAATTTCTGTCTCACGGCAGTCTTTAATTAATTAATTAATTTTTATTTTTACTTTAAGTTCTGGCATGCATGTGCAGAATGTGCAGGTTTGTTACATAGGTATACATGTTCCATGGTGGTTTGCTGCACCCATCAACCCGTCACCTAGGTTTTAAGCCCCACATGTATTAACTATTTGTCCTGATGCTGTCCTTCCCCTCGCCTCCCCCTGAACATTCCCTGGTGTGTGTTTTTTCCCTCCCTGCGTCCATGTATTCTCATTTTTAAGCTCTCACTTATGAGTAAGAACATGCAGTTAATTTTTTATAAATATATTTAGGTGCTCCAACTTTGGGGGCATGTATATTTATGATTGTTATACATTCTTGATTATATGACCCTTTAATCATTACTTAATGGTTATTTTCCTTCATATAATTTACATCGTAAAGTTTTTTTTATGATAAAAATGTAGCTACTTTTGCTTTCTGTCTCTCTTTTGGTATTTATTTGCATGTAATAGTCTTTCTTTCTTTCTTTCTTTCTTTCTTTCTTTCTTTCTTTCTTTCTTTCTT
>NC_037669.1:7785276-7891896 GCF_003255815.1 Theropithecus gelada | reverse complement strand
CTTTCTTCTTCTTCTTCTTCTTCTTTTTTTTTTTTTTTTTAAGATGGACTCTCACTGTCCCACCCAGGCTGGAGTGCAGTGACACAATCTCAGCTCACTACACCCTCTGCCTCCCAGGTTCAAGTAATTCTCCTGTCTCAGCCTCCTGAGTAGCTAGGACTACAGGCACGTGCCACCACACCTGGTTAATGTTGTATTATTTTTTAGTAAAGGAGGGATTTCACAATATTGGCCAGGCTGGTCTTGAACTTCTGACCTCAGGTGATCCACCTGCCTTGGACTCCCAAAATGCTGGTATTACATATGTGAGCCACTGTGCCCAGTCTGTAAGTAATATTCTTTCCATCCCTTCCCTTTCAGCTATGCATATCTTTAAAGGTGATGTAAGTCTCTTGTAGGCAGCATCTAGTTGAGTCTTGTTGTTTTAAAAAATTCACTGCAGCCACTCTGTCTTTTTATCAGATAATTTAATTCATTTACAAGTAATTATTGATAGATAAGTACTTACTAAATGGCTTTGTAATTTGTTTTCTGGTTGCTTTGAGTATATTTTGGCTCTTCTTTTGTTTCTCTCTTCCTTTATAATTTGATTGTTTTCTATAGTGGTATGCTTTGAACCCTTCTTGTTTATGTTTTCTAAGTCTACTATAGATTTTTCATTTGTTGCTATTATGAGGCTACATAAAATCTCTTATACTTGTAAGAGGCTCTTTTAAGATTATAACGAACTAACTGAAATGCACTGTGGTGGTCATCTTCCTTTCTGGGAGGGACCTTGGGATAAACTTTGAGGATGAAATGAGTATAGTTTAAACTCTTGTGTGTGGCAGAAAGAGCCACTCCCTGCTAAAATGCACTGTGGTGGTTATCTTTTTCCCTAATTGGGGTGTTGTGGTAGGTTTTGAGGTCAGGCTGAGCCCTAACACCTGCTCTTTGTAGAAGTGCATTGTGGTGAGCATCCCCTTCCTAGGGAAAGGATTTCAGGTAGGGTCTGAGGCTGCACCTGAATGCTAGCTGTTCAATGACCAGCTTGGCTTTGTGGGCAGACTATGTTATTGTGTAGTAGATCTGACCAGGTACCACCACTGGAAGGTACAGAGTTACTACCAAGATCTGTGCACCAGTCACCGTGAACTCTGCCTTCTTGCTTTGTTTCTACCTGACCCCAGTGGTTTAGCTATGCCATTACCCTCTGTGTTCCCCATGAGTTGAGACTGAAGTGAGCATATTGAGAAGTGTCTCAGAACTTTGCTAAGGAAGTTTGATGTCTGCTGGTAATTATCTTTTCCCACTGCAGAAACCATGAGCCCTGGAGATTTCCCTCTGTGTGGTGCCGTGCCAATTTTCAGGAGGGAAAGGGCAATGTAGTCAGTGAGATCATTTTTCTTACCCCCTCTTGTGGCATTTTGTTCAGTTCTGTGCTTCATGCAGCCATCTCAGTCCTATTCTCAAGTTGCAGAGTTTTCACAAAGATGTTCTTGTCTGTGGCTAGTTACTAGTTGAACTTTCTATGGATGGAAGTGAAACCTAGGAACTCTTTTTCTGCCATCTTGCTGGCATTACTCATAAATATCTTTATATATAAATAAATCTCTCTCTATATAATACACTATATATTATATGTTAGGTGTATCTATATTTCTCTGTTTCCATCTATCTATCTATCCTATTCTGTTTTTCTGGAGAATTCTGACGAATATTAGCTGTACAGCTTAGAAGTTAAGAATGCAGGATCTCAATTCTGAGATTATATGTGCCTCTTTCCAAACATACGGCCTTGAAGGTTTAATTTGTTTTCGTAAGTGGTCCTTTAGTATTCTAGAAAATGAGGTCAACATTAGTACCTTCTTGTAGGGTTTTGTTGAGAATTATATGAAATTTTGTAAACAGATTATGTTGGTGCCTGCACAGAAATCAATATATTTGACCAATTATTTTACATATATTATATAGGGTAATGTTTTTATACATTGGCTTTAGACAAACTTCAGTGCCCTAAAATTATTTAATGAAATATTAGAGTAACTCATAATTTCTGGCAATTTTAGTGTTTTATCATTATGTTTACCTATTTTCCTCTTTAATTGTGTTGTGAGAATTATAAGTCCGTAAAGACAGTTGTTGCCATTAAGTTTGAGACTGTAATTCCTAATAATTAAATATTTAGTTATGTCCTACATTTATGATCTGTGCTGGGAGTGGGAAATTTTGAATATACATATAGTAATTTTGGTTGAAAAGTAACATAAACATATTAGTGTACTCTTTTGGATAAAGAAATTCAGAACTGATTTATGTGCCTCACATGTTTCCACAGGGACAAAAGATCATAAGCTAGAAATTGACAGGGATCCACAGCACATAAGGTACTTTTCTCACAGGCATGTTCATGACAAGGAGATCCTAGATAAAGCTGTTAAGTAAAGGGTTAGGATAAGTGATTTATACACTTGATGAGAAACAGAAAGAATGCAGAAACTTTTCAATAGAGACAGAGTATTTCCCACATACAAATCTACTGAAACGGCAAAATAGCTTAAGGCTATTTTATCACCAAAGCTATTTGTTTCGTCAGGATTTATTTGAACTGCAGAAGATATATAACTCCAACGTTCATTAGAGAGTTTGGACTCAAAGGAAAGGAGAAAAAGTAAGATTGTGTCAAGGTTACAGATAACACAGAGTATATTTAGAAAGCATATTTAATATATTATATGCATCCTAATTTGGAGAAACTATTGGCTAGAGCATGTACAGAATACTAATTATACTTTTTTAAAGCAACAATCATGTAATTAATTTAAATATATTTGAACATACTATGTCATTGTGAAATATTTTGAGAATATTTATTTAGATATAAAGAGTTATAATTTTTAAATGATTTTTTAATAAGTATACTAAACAAAATGTTATCCACAGGTGGCAAAATACAGATTAATGGAGTGACAGCATTTAAAAAATTTAAAGGGATATTGATGCTCATGGGTCCAATCCCTTCCAGGTTCTCTCCGCATCAGCACTGCATGGGAACTTGAAGTGGGCCTTTCCCAGACTCAGTGAATCAGAAACACTTAGAGTGGTACCCAGAAATTAGCATCTTCGCCAGTCGTCTGGGTAATATTTTTACATGCTAAGCTTTGAAAACCACTAATCTACAACTACTATGCTTGACTTAAGGTTGCTGGAAAACGAAACAAAACCAGTGGAAACATTAAGACAACATTCCAGTTTGAATTTTCTGGACAATAACAGATCGATTTTTAATAGAAACATGTCCTGCATAGTGCATGGGACATACTTACAGCAAAACTCCTTAGTTTTTTGTTTTTTTTTTTTAATATGAAATTCAAACTTAACTAGTGTCTTATGTTTTATCTGGCAACCTTAACTTGAATGGGAAAAACTAGAGATGGCTTAGTCAACCTAACCTTCTTATTTTAAACAAGGGAATATTCAGATTTAAAAAGACACAATAACTGATCATGTTCCATAGTTGGTTTATTGCAAGAATTATTCTATGTGGCCCAAAATGTTGAATTCTAGCTCAGTAGTCTTTCCACTACTTCTTGACATATTCTAAAATAAAGGAAAGTTTGCATTAGTCGTCTTGTGTTACTATAACAAAATACTATAGGCTGGGTAGTTTAAACAACAAAAATTCATTTTCTTACAGTTCTGGAGGCTGAAGTTCAAGAACAGGTTTCCAGCATAGTCAGTTTGGGTGAGAGCTCTCTAACTGACTTGCATATGGTTGCCTTCTTGGTATAGTGTCATATTTGTGAAGAGACTGAGCCAGTCATCTTGTGTCTCTTATAAAGATAATAATCCCATCATGAGAGTCCAACCTTCATGACCTTATCTAAACCTAATACTTCCCAAAGGCCCATCTCCAAGTGCCATTATATTACAGGTTAGCAGTTTAATACATGAATTGTGAGGGGATACAATTCAATCTACAGCAAGGGTTATGTTTATATCTTATACATGAGAAAAAAAGCAACATTGCCTTGAAATGATATGTTGGAAAAAAATGTAAAGGAAATAAACTCTAGAGTACCTAATAAAACACAATATTTCTCAGAAAAATTCTGGACTATTTTTTACTTGAACTACTTACTTTCATAAAGTTCTGAGCTGTGCAAAATTTATTAAAGCTACATTTTCCAGAGTCTATACTGAGTCTGATTCTATTGGTTACATCAAGATGTTTGTCAATTAGCAAGTATTCATTTTTTTAAATTAATAGACTTTTTGGAACAGTTTTAAATTTGCAGAAAGTACAGAATTTCCATATACATTCTTACTGCTTTTCTCAGTTGTCCTTATTATTAATTATTTTCTTAATGTATTACTGAGTTAATATTGATAAATTATTATTACTTACAGTCCAAAATTTACATAAACTAAGGTTCACTCTGCATTGCATTTTATATGGGTTTTGGCAAATGTATAGCACCATTTGTCTACCATTATTGTGTCATTCAGAATAATTTCACTGGCCTAAAATCCTTTGTGCTCAAGTATTCACTTCCAAAACAGATGTGTCCATTGGAGAGGCTTCAGATACCTAATAGAAAGTATTTGAACAATGGAAGAAAAACACACTTAATTCTTATTCTTGCAGAAGCTTTTTTTTTCATTGAATATTTATTATTGCATTATTTCCCTTATTTCAGTTGAGTCAAGGGTATATGTTACATGGAACATAGATAGTAATTTTTTTTTTATTTCTCAAAATTCACTCTAAACATTACGAAATAGAATTAAATGAAAGACAGAAAATAAGAATAATTAGAAAGGATCCAGAAAAATAAGATTCTTGTTCTGTGAGTCTCTTAGTAGCTCTAAGTGATGTAGAGGATAAATTTATGTGACCTTTCTAATAGCAAAGCAATCTATTTTATTTGCTGTATTCAAGCACTAGCATCTGGTTGGTTACATTTCAGCTGAATTTCATGTTGTTAATAGTCTGTTCTAAACAGCTACTTCAAAGATTTCTTTCTGCAGCCTTGTTTGATATTGGTATTTGTTCTTAGTCCTTTGTGGGGTGCGTTAATTGGATCATTTTACATTAATTGAAACTGTTTGCCAAACAGTGACTTTGGCAATTTGGAATGGAATTTCTATTTCTTTCTTGCATGCAGGCTCAGTCTGGATCAGGGTAAGGACAAAAAACCTTATAGATATGTATTTCCTTCTTACCATTCCTCAATATTTTGTCTGCATATTTAACTGTGTACAGTCCACAGACCTTTCTAGAGAGTAGAAAATTTTAGTTATAAAACTTTTTTTTGTACGTTTTTACTTCTGCTGGCTAGAAAACTACATATATTTAAGATACTATATACGTTTTCCTCTCAGTTTTTATTGGTTATTTACATTTTAACAGACAAAGTTGACATTTCTTTGGCTTAATAAAAACATTGTTAAAAATAAGTTATCTCATTAGAAATTCATAATTTTTCAGATAGAGAATTCCAACAAATGTTTTCCTAGGAAAACTTATATGAATGAGAAGCATTTTAGTTAGGCTATAATATGATGTTAGATGATTCATAGACATTAAATAAGGAAGGAGTGCATAAGAAGAGAATATTGAATATTATAAAATTTAAGATTAAAAAATAGATTTGCTTTTGTCTGAATATATTGTGAAATTTCAGAATAAATGATATTTTATAGGAATGGAGATTTTAGTATTATTTTAATTACACTCTCTTAAATCACATTAGTTTTCACTCACCATTGTAAAGTGAGCACTGTATCAATTTTACTTGGCAAATGAGAATAACCTTGGACAAAATTAAGAGTAAGGAGATATTTATATGGATTCATTGTATGTGACATTCCCTTTCAATTTTAGACCCATACTCATGTTTAATATCCCTTTTGCTTATCACAGGTACTCTCATTTATTCTGTCTGACTTTTATTTATTTTTTTGATTTTTATATTAAATTCTAGGGTGTAGGTTTGTTACATAGGTAAACGTGTGCAATGATGGTTTGCTACACCTATCATCCCATCACCTGGATATTAAGCCCAGGATGCATTCTCTGTTTTTTCTAGTGCTCTGCTTCCCTCCACCCCACCCCTACATGGGCCCTAGGGTGTTTTGTTTCCTTCCCTCTGTCCATATGTTCCCATTTTTCAGCTCTCACCTGTAAGTGAAAACATGTGGATGATGCTGAGGATAATGGCTTCCAGCTCCATGCATATCCCGGAAAAGGAAATGATCTTGTTCCTTTTTAAGGCTGCACAACATTCCATGGTGATTATGCACCACATTTTCTTTATCCAGTCTATCATTGATGGACATTTGGGTTGATTCCCTGTCTTTGCTCTTGTGAATAGTGTTGTAATGAACATATGCATGCATATATCTTTGTGATAGAATGATTTGTATTTATCTGGGTATATGCCCAGTAACGGGATTGCTGGGTCAAATGATATTTCTGGTTCTATATCTTTGAGGGATCACTACACTGCCTTCACAATGGTTGAACTGACTTCCACTCCCACCAACAGTGAAAAAGTGTTCCTATTTATCCACAACCTTGCCAGCATCTGTTGTTTCTTGCCTTTTTAATAATAGCCATTCTGACTGGTATGAGATGGTGATATCTTATTGTGGTTTTGATTTGCATTTCTCTAATGATTAGCGATGTTGAGCTTTTTTTCATGTTTGTTGGCTGAAAGAATGTCTTCTTTAGGAAGTATTTGTTCATGTCCTTGGACCACTTTTTAATGGGGTTGATTTCTTTTTTCTTGTAAATTTGTTTAAGTTCCTTGCAGATTCTGGATATTAGACCTTTGTCAGATGGGTAGATTGCAAAATTTTTCTCCCACTCTGTAGCTTGCCTATTTGCTCTGATGATAGTTTCTGTTGTGCAGAAGCTCTGTTGTTTAATTAGATTCTATTTGTCCATTTTTGCCTTTGTTGCAATTGCTTTTGCTGATTTCATTATGAAATCTTTACCCCTGCCTGTGTCCTGAATGGTGTTGCCTAGATTTTCTTCTAGGGTTTTATAGCTTTGGATTTTACAATATATCTCTAATTTATCTTGAATTAATTTTTGTATAAGGTGTAAGGAAGGGGTCCAGTTTTGGTTTTCTGAATAGGGCTAGCCGGTTCTCTCAGAATCATTTATTAAACAGGAAATCCTTTCCCCATTGCCTGTTTTTGTGAGGTTTGTTGAAGATCAGATGGTTGTAGAAATGCAGTCTTATTTCTGAGTCCACTATTCTGTTCTATGGCTCTATTCGGTTTTTGTAACAGTACCATACTGATTTGGATACCATAGCCTTGTAGTGTTTGAAGTCTGGTAGGGTGATGCCTCCAGTTTTGTCCTTTTTGCTTAGGATTGTCTTGGCTATAGAAGCTCTTTTTTGGTTCCATATGAATTTTAAAATAGTTTCTTCTAATTTTGTGAAGAATGCCAATGGTAGTTGAATGGGAATATCATTAAATCTATAAATTATATTGAACACTATGGCCATTTTCACAATGTTGATTCCTCCTGTCTTTGAGCATGGAATGTTCTTCTATTTGTTTGTTTCCTTTCTGATTTTCTTGAGCATTCGTTTGTAGTTCTCCTTGAAGAGGTGCTTCACTTCCCTTGTTAGATGAATTCCTAGGTGTTTTATTCTCTTTGTAGCAATTGTGAATGGGAGTTTATTCATGATTTGGTTCTCTGCATTTTATTCTCTTTGTAGCAATTGTGAATGGGAGTTTATTCATGATTTGGCTCTCTGCTTGACTATTGTTGGTGTATAGGGATGCTTGTGATTTTTGCACATTTATTTTGGATTCTGAGACTTTGCTGAAGTTGCTTATCAACTTAAGAAGTTTTAGGGCTGAGTCCATGGGGTTTTCTAGATATAGGATCATGTTATCTGCAAATAAAGACAATTTTATTTCCTCTCTTTCTATTTGAATACTCTTTATTTCTTTCTCTTGCCAGATATTCCAATACTATGCTGAATAGGAATAGTGGAAGAGGGCACCCTTGTCTAGTGCTGGTCTTCAAGGGGAATGCTTCCATCTTTTGCCTATTCAGTATGATATTGGCCATGAGTTTGTCATAAATGGCTCTCATTATTTTAAGGTATATTCCGTCAATACCTAGCTTATTAAGAGTTTTTGAAATAAAGGGTCGTTGAATTTTATCAAAATACTTTTCTGTGTCTATTGAGATAATCATGTTTTTTGTCTTTAGATCTGTATATGTGATGAATTACATTTATTGATTTGTGTGTGTTGAATCAGCCTTGCATCACAGGGACGAAGCCAACTTGATCATGGTGGAGAAGCTTTTTGATGTGCTGTTGTATTTTGTTTGCCAGGATTTTATTTTGCATCTGAATAATTTGTATTAATGTAGATTGCTTATAGTACACAGGCATTTACTCAGATAAACTATTGGTTTGGTTAATATGGATGAGTTAGTTTTCTTCTCTGAGAGCACAGAAATTGTCTATTTCTATTCTATTAAGTATGAGAGTCCAATCCAAAAACTTGACCATTATGGTGTTACTCTCTTCAATTTTCATTCTTATTCTTTTTATTTTTATTTTATGTAAGTCTAGGATATCTTTGCATTTCAAATGTATTTTCTTTCATTTAAAGATGAGTCATTTTTAGAATAGAAGGAATTAGTCTGTTCTTTTCTCTAAAACAGCATTTCTGGAGTGTATTTGATAGAATAGTAAAATATACTATGGAAACACTGCATGTTTTTTTTCCCCTTATGCACTGCTAACATAGTGAACATTTTAATAAAAATGTAAACATGTAAAAATATATGTAAAAAATGTAAAAATACATGATTAGTACATAATCAATAAATGAACTCATTACTTTCCAATATTCCTTCCTCTCCTATCAGTTTTTTTCTTTTGCAATTTACTTTTATAGATTTAGAGAATACAAGTACAGTTTTGATACATGGATATACTGCAAAGTGGTATAGTCTGACCAAGTGTAACAATTACCCAAATAGTGTACATTGTATTGATTAAGTAATTTCTCATCCCTCACCCCACTCCTACCCTGTCACTCTTCTGAGTCTCCAGTGTCCATTATTTCACACTCTGTGTCCATGTACCTGCGTTTTTTAGATTCCATGCGTGAGTATTTGACTTTCTATTTCTGAGTTATTTCACTTAAGATAATGGTTTTCAGTACATCCAAGTTGCTGAAAAAGACAGGATTTTTTTATGGCTGAGTAGTATTCCATGGTATATACCACATATTCTTTTTCCAATCATTTGTTGATGGACACACGTTGATTTCATGTATTTCCTACTGTGAATAGGACTGATAAACATTAGTGCAGGTATCCTTTTGATATAATGATTTTTTTTCTTTGCATTTCCTTTTAGAGAAAACTATTAACATTATGTAGCATCTGTTGGAACATGTGGCTGTAAATATTGCCAGAGTGGACTGGAAAAGACATAGGCATTGCTTTCCACCCTGATGTTTATGTTCCATAAGTCATGAAACTACTTGGCTAAATTATAACGTTCCTTTATCCTTTCTAGCATCCTCCACAAAACCAAAATATGTCTATGTGCATTGTAGTTGTACCAAGAGATGAGTTCAGAGTCTTTGGAACGATCACTCCCCACTCCCTGTAATTTACAAAAATGCTAATATATTGTGTTTAATAACAATAAAAGCACTTTTCCTAAAGCCCTTAATTTTGAAAATGAAATATGATATGAAATAAAACACACTAAAAACAGAAAAGCAAAATTACTCATTTAAAAATATTGACGCAAAGATTTATACTAGAAGATAAGAAAGATAAAAACACCTGATTACCAGAAAAAAGTGTGAACTTCTAGAAAGTATGCCACTCAAAATAGTAAATAAAAGCTAGAGCTCTGGCAGAAGAAATGTTGAGTCAAAAATATAATAATATAACATGATAGATTTATGTCCGTCAGACAGCTACTTGGCATCTCCAAATTTCAACTGAAAAATAGCGATACAGATAAAAATCAATTCATTAATTTGTATTTTAGCTTAGATCATCAATGTAAAATCTTAGCACAGGGGCCAGCACATGGTAAACACACATGCAAGTAGTTATCATCTTAAAAATGTATTTTGGCAACATGTCAACAACATAAATATTCTGTACCTCAAATAGGGGACAAGTGTTTGAGACTCTCCCTGGAAAGAAGGCAGAGAAATTGGAAGAGGCAAATAATTCTCTTCAATGCTTGAAAGGATTTCCTATACATTTGCTGTTTGCTATTGGAGGCTTGAGTAAATTGGTATGAGAGGTAATAATTTACTAATAAAAATGATTGTGCCACATCTTACATTAAAGATAATTCCTAAGAACATGAGAAATATTATAGGTACATAAGCAGCATCTTTTCAGAAGTAAGGCAACTTAAACCTAGTGTGGTTTCTGAGGCATTTATAAAAATCAGAAAGCTATAAAGGGAATTACAAAAATGTTAGCTAGTTATTTCATTTTCCTACTCTACCTAAAAGATATGAGGGTCAGTTTGGGCCTAAAGCAGTTTGTAATTCTCGACTTTAAAACAGAAATAAGAAGTTATGAGTTCACATAATTAATGTGTTATCTCTACTCAAAAGAATATGAAGAAGCTTGAGACACATCCATCTGAACTGGAAAACATGAGGTACTGTAAAATAGAATGAAAAAGAAGAAAATATAATCACAAAGATACTATTAGCAAAATTTATAATTGTAAAAATTATGAAATGACAGATAAGAAAGTGAGAAAAAAGTGAAATATAATCATTAAAAATGTGTTGCAGTATTTCCATTTCTAAGCCCTTTAAAGCCACGGTAATATAGCTAAAGAGAATAAAAACTACATATTGATAAGGCAGGTGTGTGAGAAAGATCAAGGATTATAGTAAATGATTAGGCCGTCCTTGGGATGAAATATTGAAGGATAAGTTAGATCCAAGTTCTGGTGGATTAAAAAATCAAGGCACTGACTTTAGAAAGAAAGGAAAAAAAAAGCCACTACCCTTCTGAATGGGGGAAATATGATGGCTTATAGTTTTAATCCTTCCCACGGAGAGGGACTTTTAAAAATAAACTTATTCTTGACTCTGCCATATTCAACATTTTACCATTAGAAACATATGAAGCACATTTACACATTTTTAAATTATTTTATTTAATAAGGGAAAAATACTTGCATCAGTACTAATCATTATTAATCAGGAATAATGGTCAAAATATAACAAATTATACTTCACAAAGAGAAATCAAGTGTTTACTACTTGGAGAGTGAGACAAGCCAGTCGCACAATTACATCAGCTATTTGGAAAGAATGCATCAAACTTTAATAAATCAAAAATTTTATAATATGTGAAATATGACCACTGAATAAGCTATTTTTATCTAAATTAGCAGTTATATCAAGAGTGGGAGAATTCTGCCTTCTTAAGATGCTCTAAACCTGATTTCAGAAATTAAGTTTTGGCAGTTCATCTTTGAATCGAATGTAAGAAATTCAGGTACATTTAACCAGAAACAAAGGTGGTTATACCATTTAAATTTTTACTGTATTAATAAAAATGTACCAAAAATAAGATTTGGGGAAGAAAAAAACATTACAGCAATATTCAAATATCGAAGGATGGCAAACAAAATGATTACACTTGTTTTCTTTACTAACAAGGGTAAGATACAGAAACAGTAAATGGAAGATATGAAAACAAATTTCAACTCAACATCAAAAATATATATCTAACACAATTGTACATATAAGCAATTTTTTTACTCAGAGATACATTCAAATGTAGTGTGGAAAACCATTCTGCAGTTAAATAGAGAAGACAGAAGGGTTGTGGGATCAGATAATCATTATTTTCTCTTCTAGTGTTAAACTTCTGTGATTCTGTGCTAACCTGATAAAATAAACCAGAGGTTCTTGAGAGACGTATTTTAGAATCTTAATGAAAAAGCTAAATTATGGGAAAAGACGATGTAGAATGACTTTCCTAAAAACAGTAATCTGTGTGTGTGTGTAAGAATATCGACAATGAATTAATAGTAATTCTGAAAAAAAATTATCATACTAAATTAACTTTTAACAGGTTTGAAAGAATATATGAAGAATGAAATTTTCATTAGACTATATGAATATTAATATCTCAGCAGGTATGGGGTTATTAAAATCACAATTAATTATATCCAAGCAGACATTGAATTTCCTTGGTGATCTTTTTTTTTTTTTTTATTCCGAGAAGATGATGATCTCAGGGTTCTGTCATTTTCAATGTTTTATGTGATCTGTTGTTCATCTAGAGTATATTATTTAAAATAGTTCGTTAAGAAAAGCTCTTTTCTCCGCAGCAGTATTGAAGACTTGCTTGTCCACTACATGTTACTGATGACCCAGCAAAACAGCCAACTGAACATTTTGGTTTTTCACTTTTCAAGCAAATATTTGACTTCATATTGGTAAAGTTTTAATCCCTTTAAATTAGTTTTCTTATCTCTAAGATTGCTGTTACCTATATGCCTTTTGGAAAGTTTCTAAGTAATAACAAAAAATATCTCATATTGAACTCTTTGGGAACAAGGAAGCATATAGAAGTACCATTAATGCTTTTTTGTTACTAATCCTCATACTTCTGTGAAGGGTATATTCTTTATATGCAGGTGAAAGAGGATTATATAGCCAAGAAAGTGAGCCCGAGTGTTTCAATATAGATTATGAAACCATAGAAAGAGTTTCTTTTCTGATTAGGTTTACTATGTGCTGAGAGTTGTTTGTGTTAGAAGTAATCTCAAAACAGATTTCTGAATTCTTTTTTAGGACTTTTATAAGTTAGTTCTCCTCATAAGCCTATGAAACCGGGAATGAATCAACACTATGCCATAAGCTGACCCAAAACAATATTTGTACCATGATTGACCAAATGAGATACAAATAATATTATCTTTATGTGATTATTTTAATTTATACATATATATATTATGAATATTGGCTAAAATGTTACAGGCATCCACATATCCTTTTTGGTGTAATTTTAATATAAATATTTGCAAATATCTTTTGAAGAAAATGTTTCAGTATTTATATTTCTTTAGGTTTATTTAACATAAGTAAGGTGCATAATAGTTCTAGAATTTTTAGTGCAGCATAAAACGTGGTATTTACCATCAAGGTGCTTTATTAAGAGAGAAATTTGAGCTCTGAAATTTTTAAAACAAAGAGTTGATTATGTTCACAGTTCCTGATCTGCACATACTTAAGTGTTCAAGTTAAACATCATGCATTAAGCAGTTACATTTTCTAAAGATGCCAATTTTCTTTAAGTAAATTTACATAAAAAGAAATAATAATAGAATATTACTTTAACAAATGGTAAAGTTTAAAAACTTTCAATTATTCTATTGTTTCATGTAACATTAGTAAATAATACTGGGAGGTATCTCACTGAAATTCAAAATCAGAAAATTATTTTAAGAGAATATAAGTGGTTCCCAAAATTCACAAGGGTAATAAATACCAAACTCTGTATATTTTTACAAATACTGCCTTTGTCTAAGTCTATTTTTTTTTTAATTGATTGTAGTTATACCACCTATACACAATCTTGGAACCAAACACATAGAGGAACCAGACAATTAAATGTTGGTAGATAACTGCAAATCATAACTACTAGTATAAATCAGCCAGTAGTCATGACTAATGGCAGTGGTTCCTCCTGTATTTCTTCAAATAATGTTTTTCCTCTTCTACTTCTTACTAAATTATTTTATCTGTTACTATTACTATTTTTTACATTTTGTGGTTCAAAAGTCTTCCTTGATTTCCTTGAGCTCCATAGGAAAAAAAAAATGCCAGGTCTTGTTCATCATGCATGCACTGCATTCCCCTGATATGAGGTCCAACAATAAATATTACGTAGAATATAAAGATAATTGTAAATATTTAGTTAAAAATATATATTTAGGCCAGGCGCGGTGGCTCACACCTGTAATCCCAGCACTCTTGGGAGGCCGAGGTGGGCAGATCACAAGGTAAGGAGATCAAGACCATCCTGGCTAACACAGTGAAACCCCGTCTCTACTAAAAATACAAAAATTAACCGGGCGTGGCGGCGCCTGTGGTCCCAGCTCCTGGGGAGGCTGAGGCAGGAGAATGGCGGGAACCCGGGAGGTGGAGCTTGCAGTGAGCCAAGATGGCGCCACTCACTCCAGCCTGGGCCACAGAGCGAGACTCCGTCTCATAAATAAATAAATAGAATTTTCTTCAACATTTTCAAAACAGATTATATCACATTATCAATATAAATCTGTAGCTGTAAACGATGGATTATATTTTATGTTGCTAACTCTTACTATCTGAATTCTTTTGTAATACGGTTTCTAAAAGTTATATTAACAATATCTTCCTGTATATTTTACCATAATTCAGGATCTTTATTTAGAAAACCAAATTTTTTTGCTTCAACACACCTGGCATGCCACTGTCAGACTAATTGTTAATTACCATATGTCAAGAGTATACACAGTATCATGATTTTCTTGGGATTATGTATACATTTCTTAACCAGTCTTTCAATGTCCGTTACAATCTGTTCTTCACAATATGCATTCCAACCGAAGAAAGAAGACCATCTTATATTGAATACCTACCATTTCAAAGTATTATCTCAACAACTTTATTTGTTTAAATTAACTTAATATTTTCAATGCCACAATGAGGTACACTGAATAATCTTGCATTACATATTAGAAAATGAGTTGAGGCTCTTTTTTACTCATCCTTCTCTCAATAGGGCCATAGCTTTTCTCTTTCTACCACTTTGCTTGTGGCCAGGATGCTTTATAATTCTTCTAAACATTCAAATCCTGTCTCTACTTCAAAGTTCAGCTTATATCCCATTGACTCTATAAGAAGTTAATAATTCAAAAAAGGAACAAATTTATTATCTGAAATGTGCTGCCCTTAGAATGAAAACTGTATAAAATATAGGTAAGGTTATGGCATGGAAATTGTCTACTCTTTCATTATTAAATTCTCAAACTGAGCACATGCCTAGGAAAAGGAGGATGGGTAATGCATATGTATTGGTGAATGAATTATAGTTTTATATCATTCCAGAGTTTTTATGTATTAATAATCTTTTCAAAATATGTGCCATATTTTTAGTACTATCTACGTATCATAGAAGTGGATCTCTGGCAAATCCTACTAAACATATAGGGTTTCAAAACTTGTTTCTGTTTTTGTTTTGTTTTTATTTTCCTGGAAATGAACAATGCTTACTGGTTCAGAACTTGGAGGATCCCTTAAGGATGGACAGATACCATTCCTTTATCTGTTCCATAATAAAAACTACCACCAGTTTATCGGGGAGAACTGTAATTTTATAACAGAATCTCTTAATTATTGAGTATGTGTACAATAAAAAGTATCTCGGAGATAAATATGCTTAGGTCTATGCACAAGTGCATATAAAGATTAGTTATTCCCTACAAATTTTTAATTCACGTTCATAAGAACTTGGGCTAAAAATTGTTGAAATACCCATTTTAAATAGAGATATCAACAGGCTGGACCTAAATAAACATATACATATATTTAATTCTCATAAACTTCCCCTGCCAAAATTCTGTACAAAATAGGCTTATTTTGGTTTAACTTAACTAAACATTAAATTTATTCTTATTTTCCATCCTTTCAAGTGTTCTTACTAGTTTAATCTTTCTTATACAACTTAGAAATTTATGTTTATTTCCAAACACCAGGAGAGTCTACGATTTCTAGGAATAAGGATGTGAGGAAACTCAGAGAATTGTATTGAATCAGTAGAGCAGAGTGGTGAAGACCATGAGTGTATTCGTCTGTTCTCGCACTGCTATAAAGAAACATCTGAAACTGAGTAATTTATAAAGAAAGTAAGTTTAATTAGCTCACAGTTCCACAGGCTGTGCAGGAAGCATGGCTGGGGAGGCCTCAGGAAAATTTCAATCATGGCAGAAAGGGAAACGGGCCTATCTTACATGGCTGGAGCAGGAGGAAGAGAGGGAAGGGGGAGGTGTTACACAATTTCAAGCAATCGGGTCTCATGAGAACTCACTCATATTCATGAGAACAGCAAGGGTAAAATCTGCCCCCATGATCTAATCACCTCCCACCAGGTCCTTCCTCCAACATTGGGGATTATAGTTTGACATGAGATTTGGGTGAGGACACGAATGTTGAGTTCAAGTATTTGAATTCAGACTTGAGGTGTGATTTCACAATATAGCCATGAACAAATTAATCATTCTGAATATCAATTTCAGTACAACTATTTAAAAATGTATTTTCCTAAATAAAAAAGCTGAATATAGAACCAAAAAGCCTGTTTTAAAGATTAAAAGATACAATTAATTTAAACCAGTCACTAAAAACAATTCATGTTCATTGCTATTAGGTTCTATATATTATTTGCCATAATACCTTGTAGAAGCAAATATTTAATATGAAAAAAATTTGAGGCTCTCCAATTATTTTCAATTCTACATAATTGCTGCTACTCCTTTAGACTACTGTGTTACCATTGTTGAAGTCAAAATACCTCTCCATCATTTAATTTCTAATTGCAAATTATTTTGAGCATTATTATTATATTGGCATCCAGAATATATTTGAAACTTAGATTTCTTAAATGCGAGTTTAACGTATATTTAACTTTCTAGTTTTTCAGGAAAACATATTAACTAATAGAAAAAAATAGAGGGGAAATAAGATCCTTGATCCTGAATTATAATTTACTGAAACATTTTAAATATAAGTTTCATAAAATTGTATTCAAAACTAAGAAAGGCATGTAAGAATGTAAAAATCTGTGCAAAATATTCAATTCTGTGAGATTTAATGTTCTCAAAAATTTAAAATGCACAGATGGTCAAAGTACACATGATCTTTGGGAAGTCTTGCTCCCTAATGCCTCTGGGCGTGCTGTGCTTTGTTTGTCATAATGGTGTCAAGTCTGTTAGAACAGCTTGGCCATTTTTGCCAGAATTCCTTCCTAAATTAAAGATAGAACGAAGCAGCTTGTAATTTAATGGGGGAAAATGTGAGTTTTAGTATGAGCTCTCAATAAGCAAGTTATTTCTCACTGTATATTTTACACTTCTTTTTTAATTAAAAGTATAAAATATTTTCAGTGTTTTGTTGAACATCCTAACAAATAATTTTATTTAACTTTTCAATACATCATATTATATTTACAGAATAAAAACAATGTGACTAAATTTAATATTTCAGTAGATATAGATTAGACATGAAGTAGATTTGAATTCTGCTTCTGCCTCTTACCTGCATGACTGTGTAATCTTTGAGAAAACGTTTCCACATTAAACTCACAATAAGATTTTGGCCATTATTTCATTACACAACTGCAAAATGTTTATCAGAGTGATGAGCAAATAATGTTTAACAATTTGGGCCTAGGTATGTTCACGCTGTTGTTTCCGTAGTTATCTTATGAATAGGCTGAAATCTTGAACAAGATCCCATTTACCATATTTGGTTCATAGAGAATTGAGGATCACCAGGGAATTGTACTGAAAAAAAAAAAATTACTGTTAAATTGAACAGACACCTAACAAGTACCTAGTGTAAACAACAACAACAACAAAAATGTTAGACATTATGTGTGTTGATCATTTTATAGATTGGACGCCATATATTAAAAGAATAAATATCATACCAAATTTTTATACTTCTGAAAAATAACCCAACATTTAAACGAAGGCCTGTCTGCATCCGAAGCCCTTCCTCATGTCCTTGAGAATGGTGGCTTCTGATATTCCATCTTAGAGTTTATATTCTATGTGAGAAGAGCTATATTATAAACAACAATAACAGATTGCAATAGCATTTTTAGAATATTAGAACCTGATGAGAGAGGAAGAGAGAGAAGAGTGAGAAGCGGGGCAGAGATAGTTGGGAATGGTGGGTTGGGATAGGGCCTTACTCATTAACACAGGCTCCTGAATGGTCTCTCATTATCATAGTAAAGAAAACCCAGGAGTGGAAATCAAGACACCTGCCAAGCAAAACCAGTGCCACACACAGAACTTCAGTCAAGTCAAAATACCTGTTACCATGGAGAGGAGAGAAGAACAAAAAGAAACCAGAAAAGTGGAGTGTCAACAGGAATTAGAAAGAAAATGGCATTGACATTTATGGAACTCCAGTTCTAACCTTCACCTTTTTCACATTTTTTCCCCTAAGGCTGGCCCTGCTTAAAACAGCACTTATGACATTGCTTAATATAAGAAAAAATAATAATAATGGATTTTTCAGACAGACATTTTTTGGTTAACCTATCTGGAAGACTGACACGTGATTTTGTATTTTCCTATAAATGTTATGTGGATTTGAAGATACTTGTTTTCTTTTCCCAGTGGTTTCACTAACAATTTTATTCAAACATCTCATATTAGACTTGTCGATAAGATAAAGGAATACCAAAATTTGTCAGAAAAAGAAACTTTATATCATTTTTTTCAATAAAAAGGAGATTGAAATGGGATTAAACTGAATTGAAAGATAATATACACGAGAAAGGAAATAAGTAAAAGAAAGACCAAGTACATACTAAAACTTTTAACCAGATAATCCTATCATTAAAGAAGATGCTTGTCTGAATTACTGCCTGTGTGTGTTCTCCAGCAAAGATGATGTGATTGAAGTTTTTTATAACTGTGGGAAACTTTCTAATGTAAAACCTACTACATTTGTCAATGGAATGGGACTCTTGGGGAACATGTGGATACTTTTTCAAATTATTACATGTGAGGTGTGTCCTAATGGACCCCTTCTCCCTCATAGTGGGAAAGAGGACACAGAAGAACTAATGCAATCATGAATGGAGCAAAAACAATGTTACTGTGCAATCAAGAGCAGTTATGAATTTGCTTCCGCTGGATGCAGTTGCCAGAAAGCCCTGTTTACCCAGGCCGCTGAAGGAGAGAGAGAAACAGATCGCTCAGCCTGAGGGAGCACAGGAGAGAAACAACATTTCTTAACCACGATGTGTTCTTGAGGACAATACAACGTCCCTTTTACAAGATGATATTCTGAAAGGAAAAAAGGAAATTTATTTTAAAAAAAGGAAATTCATAACAAATGTCTTTGAGTTTTTCTCAAAATATTTTAAATGAAAGAAAAGCAATGAAACTTTTTACCCTTCCAACTTATTTCTCTTACTCCTATGGGAGTAAAAACTTGGAAATACATATTGTTGCTACATAAGGTCTCATTCTTATACTTACATGCCAGAATTTATATATGCCTTTGAGCTGCTAAGGACTGAATAATTAAAATATGCATTGCCACTTGTTGACATTTGAATGTGTATTTAAAACGCACAGCGATACTGGTTCTGAATTGTCTAGACAGGTTATCACTCCTAATCAAGGAATACTACTACTCATCATCTGCTTTATTTTTCTCTAATTTGAATATAGGGAAACATTTTTAATGCCATATACTGTTTCCCTGTAAAGTTGTAGTTTTGTACAACATGTTGTAAGAGTACTGAACTTTTATAGTAATTGAATAATGAATCATACCAAAATGTGAATCTGAATCGTGCCAATTTTACAGCCTCTCATTCTGTTTTTTGTTTCGTTTTGTTTTGTTTTATTTTGTTTTGAAGTATTCACAGAAATTTTAGGCAAAATTCTCCGAGATGTTACAATATTCTTCTGTATCAGTACTGTTTTTATTTTCATCCATGTTGATTCACTCTAAATATTGTGCCACCAAAGATTCTCCCCTTCATCTAAGTGAGATAATGGTGTATTTCCAGAAAAAAAAAAATGGAAAATTGAATAAACATTACAAAATATTCTCTAGAGAAATTTGCGTTTTGTTATGCATTACTAAACATGCTTAATTATTCTGTATTAGCTTTCATAAAACTAATAGGCATGAACATTCTGTTACAATATAATCTGTAAGACAAAACCTGCCAATATGCATTAAGGGAATTTGATTATAAAAAGAGTCAGGCCTAGTTCATTAACATTAGAAAAATGCCAAGGTCAATGAAAATCAACTGAATATCAATGTATTTTTGAAAGTCTTTAATCTAATAAAACATGGGGCTGTTCATCAGAAATAGTAATACATTTCTAATAAATTAAAATTGTCATTGGGTTATATTTATTTATTTATTTATTTATTATTTTTGAGACATCTTTCTCAACCAGGCTCAAATGCGATCATGTGATCACGGCTCAAGTGATCCTCCCACTTCAGCCTCCCAAGTAGCTGGGACTACAGGTATGTGCCACCACACCCAGATAATATTTTTACTTTGTATTTTTTTATAGAGATGGTGGTCTTACTGTGTTGCAAAGGTTGATCTCAAACTTCTTGGCTCAAGCAGTCCTTCCACCTTGACCTCTCAATATGCTAGGATTACAGGCATAAGCCACCACATTCTGTTAGATCATTTTCAGAATTTTATTTTAAAAACCCAAATATGCTTCTACATTAACAGAAGTATGTGTATTTTAGCTATAGAACCAGGGTCAATATGTTTTTAATGAGACATAATTTCTAAATTTTTATATATGGGTCAAAACGTAAGTGATGTTGACTTTTCACATAAAGGGCTAGATACATACTGTAATTAATTAAAATTCAATTAATTGTTTTAGGGCAGATGGTTTGCTATGTGATGAGCAGGAACATACTCAAAAATTAGTCCAGTTAAGAGAATTAATCTCCTAGTAGAGCGAGTTTTTTAAGATGTGAGCCAAGTAAAATAATTCATTAATTGGAATTTAATTTAAATAGACAAACATTAAAAATCATTCTGACGACTAACAAAAAGTTAGTCAAGATACTTCTGGGTATATATCACAAAAAATAAAATCACTATGTTGAACAGATGTTAGTACTCCCATGTTCATTGCAGCATTGTTGACAATAGCCAAGATATGGAAACAACGTGTCTTACAGCAGATGAATGGATAAAGTAAATGTGATATAGTTCTAGCTCAAGCTCTATTTCTATCTATCTATCTATCTATCTATCTATCTATCTATCTATCTATCTATTATCAATCTATTATCTATTATCTATCTATCTTTCTACTTACACAAAGGAATATTATTCAGCTCTTAAAAAGGAAATCCTGCCATTCATAAAAACATGAACATATTTGAAGGAGATTGTGCTAAGTAAAATAGGCCAAACATTTTTTTAAAAGTACTGCATGATCTCACTTACATGTGGAATCTTCTTACATGTGGATCTCACTTACATGATCTCACTTACATGTGGAATCACTTACATGTGGAAAAACAGAAAAAGTCAAATTTATAGTAACAAACAGTAAAATGGTGGTGACCAGGGGCTTGAGTGGTGGAAGAGATAGTGGTCAAAGGGTACACACTTTTAATTGTAGAAAGAATAAATTTTGAAAATCTAATGGACAACATGGTGTCTGTAGTTAATGACATAATGTATAGTTGAAATTTGCTAAGAGAATAGATGTCGTGTTCTTACCACACACACATGCAAATGATAACTATATGAGGTTATTAATATGCTAATTACCTTGGTTGTGTCAATCATTTCACAATGCTTACATATATTAAAACATCACATTGTACATCTCAAATGTATACAATTTTAATGGGTTAATTATACCACAATAAAGTTGAAAAAATAGTAATTTTAAGAACTTTTAAAATTCTACAAGGACAAAATAATCTCAGAAAATATGATTTCAAAAAAGGAGGAAATGGGGAAAATGATGTAAAGTATGTGAACATAACAAAGAAACAGAGTGAATCTTGGGAGGATATATTAACAGAAAATGCAGTCTAAAGAGAGACCAATATCGACATCCTTTAAGACCTGAATTTAATTTCTATAATATTCCCCTAATAATCAATCCCTTCAGGTCAATGCTTCCTTGTGGACCATTTTACCAATACATTCTCTGTGACTTTTTTTTTTTTTCTTTAGGGTATTCTTATGAAAAGGTGAGAGGCAGAAAAGTTCTGTTGGTAAAATCACACCTAGGGCCAGAAAAGGAGAGGCTTGGGGAGTTAAGAGGGTGAACACAGAGCACAGCAAAGAAGAGGAGGACAAACAGTTGCATGATCCTCCTAGTCAGCTTCCCATTTCAGAGTGAAAATATCACTAGGGAACAAGACATTCTATAACTGGACATAGTGAGGAAACTTTTCGAAGTACCTGTGTTACCTGAAGCTACATTGCTATTATTTTATTCAAGATTGAGAGGTTCATTCAAGTCATGTAGGAAAACTGTTGAATAGTTGGCCACAAGAGGAAAAGGGGGAAAATCAGCATGACTGAAACAGGCTGTGGCTGATCACACTACTGCTGTAGATGTTACGGGGATTATGTGTACTCTGTTACAGGTAATGGAATTTTGCTATATTTAAAAATCTAACATAAGGGAATGCTTTAAAACTTGTCTTTGAGCAGGGCTTTATTTCCAAGTTGCATGCTAAAAGGACTCTATTGCCAAGGCAGAACAGAATATAAGATTCTCAAGTCATAAGTCACATTTATATTTGCCATTTTTTTTCAACAAAGCTATGAAAAACACTCTTTGAAAACCTCCAGTGCATTAACTCAGCAAGGAATTAAGAAATTTTTGAACATACAGAAAATTCCATGGATTGGAATGCTTTTTTGCAGCTGGTGTACAAATCTGATAAATATAAATATTACAAAGCCAAAATAATTATTGAGGTTTCTCTCAGAATATGAGATGGCAAGTTTTTAAAGAAAAAGTTTTTTGTTGTTCTAATCCCACTCAGGTGAAAATAAGACAAAAATGAATGCAATATTTTTTGTACTGTTAATTTTGATACACTGTTTGATCTCTATTTTTTTCCCCTTTGTCTGTTTCTTTGTCCTTATAGGAGGTCTTTCGTCAAGCAAAACGTTTTTAGTGTTGGTATTTTCACAAAGGGGTTCTCTGATTGCTCAGCCTGCATTAGGAACCTGCCCTATTTATTTGGAGTTAATAATGCAACTCCATGTGTTCTAAGCACTAGAATATTACCTTTGTGCACTAATTAACTGAATATGGTAATGAGGGCATGACTACAAAGTCAAAGTAGGAGAAAATGAGAAATAAGGCAATTTATTTACCAGTACAGAAACAGTGAAAGCAGGTTTTACTATGCCTAAAACAATACTGTTTAACAGTTATATTTTAAACATAAGTTTTAAGTTGAAATTTGAATAGATATATCATGAGAAGAGTCCATTATATTTTTGTTTGTATTAAACAATAAAAATAGTGGTATTGCTTTAAACAGGATATTAAGCTAAATTATGTGTCTATTTAATTTTTCTTCCAAATTACTGTTAAAAATGCTGTACTTTTTTCTGCCTTATATTTTATAAGATTTAACTTTATTTTATGAACATATACTACTGCATACTTTATATCCAAATCTTTATAGTATGATCTACAGCAGACAAAATTTCTTGGTTGCCTCCACTAAGATTTAAGACCAAAAATAAAGTTCTAAATCATAGTACTAACCAAGTGTTATAAAAACTGTGCAATGCTTTTAGCAGATAAATGTAATTTATTAGAGAAGACTACTAATATTCAATAGTCAATCACAAATGATGCATTTTCTTTTTATATTTCACAAAACAGGTATTGTCTGCTTAATTAAAAAGGCCCCTGTTTAGGCTACTCAATCCACTAAAATGAAATCAGTGACTTTTTAACCAAAAATAAATAAATTTAAAAAATTTAATTGTTTTTAATTTGATGCTTCATAATTTCCCTTACATTTTAGGATGCTTTTCATGCAATGTCAAATTAGGTCCCTGAAATAGATAAACTATATCAAGAAAACGTACATTATCTTTCCTTTGCACAAAGTAAATCTAAAAAGAGAGGGAGAGTATAATTTAATGGAGTTAGAATTTACTATCAGTGCAGCTAAAAAATTGATATAGTTTTCAAAGATGTGCTCATGGAAGGTAGCTACCCTCTTCCACAAAATGTCACTTAGATTGTTATTGAAGAGAGAATGTTGCTTCAGTTAGATAAATGCACTGATGAATTACATCACAGTCACTAGTCATATTTGATATGGTGCTCATGTAAACGGTTGACATTTGCTGTCAATTTGTAGAGTTTGTGTATTTTTAAAATTGTATAAGTAAATATTCTTTCACAAGGAGTAGCAGGTCATAATATTGGAAGGAAAAAAAAGTAAAGAAATTTAGTTTGAAATTTAGACTTAATTTCCTGATAATGCTCAATGAAACAAAAAATGGGAGAAATGGTTAAATCTAGAAATATTCTTGCAAGTAAAAAGATTATATTATTTGAGTTTTCATCAGAAATGTCTATTATATAATGATGAGTCTATCTGTCTATTTCTATCATCTTTTCAATACCACACAATTGATTTCATTGTCTACTTCCCTAATTACAGATATTGTTGAAGAGCATTCCTTATGTAATTTAAGTGTCTGTAAGGACCTTGACTGATATGATTCATTTCCTCTATTTCCTTCTTCATTATTCCTTCAACCATTGGACACCTCAGGTTACTTTCCCTTTTCAGATCAATCTGTGATGTTTTTAGTCTCACTATTGAGATTTAAAATACACATGGCAATCATTGTGGCAAACCTTTCTGTTTTGATAACTGATATATAAAAATATCAAAAGTAGCTGTTTCTTCTACCCTAAACATGATCCTTGCTATTAAGAAGAAATAATCTAAGAAAGTTATCTTTCTACATTTTTCCACTTAGTCAAATATACGGAAACTGACTTTCCAGAGGGGATTCATACAACATTAATATTTTAAAGCAAGCTTAGCCCCAATGCATTAACTTGAGGCCTCTCCATCTAAAGCAGTGATTCATAAAATGTAATTTACATCTGATCATCTTGTTAAACATGCAGATTCTTGGATCCACCTCCACATCCATTGAAGCAGAATTTCTGGGGGGAAATTTTATAGGGATAAATATGGATCATATTTTGGCAAAGATTTAGGCAGCTGAATGAAACTAGCTAGCCTCCTAAAAACTGCAGATTTAAATTCCTTCTGTGTTCTTGAAATTCATCTTAAAATTCACAGAGTGAAACAAAATTAGCCAATTTTCTTTCCTATAAAAAGGGAACTAACATTTGTCAAAAAGCTTGAAATTGGAAGACCAAGATTCAAATGCAGATCTGTCTGGCTCCCAAATCTGTGCACTTTCTGCAACAATATGGACATTGGTTCTAGTTTAAGAGTTTCCTGTATGAATACATGAATTACTTTGGTATCTTTTGTTGCATAATCATATAGAGAAATAAGCAAAAAGTCTGGAGTTACATTTTGCCTCCATTTAGGTCGTAATGTAACTCTCACACTAGCATTGGTTTGCCATGTTAAAAATCATGCAAATAAAAAAATTTTTCTACCTTCCAAAACTCCTGTAACTGACCTTTATATTTCATTTGTCTGTACATGCTCTTTTCCTCTAATTAATTCATTTACATTTCTGAATGTTTTACTTTTTAATATCTTTTTTTTGTGCTTTATGTCCTGTATTTATTTCACAAGCTTTTGTTCTTGATCTTTAATCTCTTATCCCTATGACATTATGCTTCAAAAAATAAATATAAACAATATATGTAAGTAAAAATATTGCAAAGCACCTTTAAAATCATATGTTGAAATACTTTCATATTTCAGAAGAGCAGCAAAAAGAATATGAAAATATTCCTTATGCCCTTTATTTGCATATTACAAATGTTAGCATTTTATTACTTCATTTGTTTAATATCCTCCCTCTTTCTCTTCATATATGCTCTAGAATGAGTTCTGCATTGTCTTACATGGTCACAGTGCAGTTATCAAAATCAGAAATTTAATATTAATTGAATATCATTATTTAATCTATAGACATTCTAGTTTCATCAATCGTCCCCCTGATGTCCCACTACAAGCAAATTTATTTACTAAGACTCAATCATGGGTCACTTGTGAATTAATTACAACGCCTTTTTAGTTTCTCTAATTTGGAAACATGTCTTGCTTTTTCTTTTAGAAATGGGATGGACTTCCTTCAGTGCTTTAGCCCAGTGTGTCATGTACCCTGGGGTTTAAAACCTATGGCAGGATGCTTTCCTAGGTTCCTTAGCTGCAGTGGAAATGGGTTGCATACAGTCACACCAGCAAACCTTTGGGAAAATGCTCTCAATGAATCCTGGTCTTTTGTTCTCCTTTGCTGCTTATATGTTAAATAATAAGTAAGTCCACCTTATGTAACTTATGTGTGCAGGTGTTCCATCTCGTCTGACTAAAATGAGTTGGTAACCAGTGTGAGATAAACCTGCATCACAATATCTGCTGGGTTTCTCAATGGATAGTTTTCCATTTTTTTTTTTTTCCTTTAAGTATATTGTGGGGAGATACATTTTGGTAATTTATTCTCATTTTATCATTATTTTGAACATCATGCATAGATGATTAATACCTTAAACAACATTAAACCATTCACTAGTGATAGTGCCTGTAAGAAATATTATGTTGTCAAATGATAATTTAGTGACTCCATCATTTATTTTATATTTATTACTTGGAAATTACCTGTAAACTAAAGACTTCCCTTTTCTCCTATATAGCTGTTGACCTTCTATCTGTAGCTATTACACATCTTCTATCTATTGACTATTTTTATTTATATCAGTATTACTGCATAAATTCTTTTTAGTGGCTTATAAAATATTTTAAATCGTATATTGATGCTGTAGGAAAATCTATTGAATTTTTTCTCCATTACATTTAGGATTTACATTTACCTATTACATTTAGGGTTTTAAAATATATATATATATATTTAGGTGCCTGATGCCATTTGGAAAGTATTCTGTATGGTGTGATACATGGTTTCAATAATTCTTTTGGTTTTGTCCAAAAATTTGTCCTGTTGTCTCGGCACCATTTAAAAAAATATCCTTCCTCCAGTGAATACAGATTCTCCATTTAAGATGTATTATGTAATATAGAAGAATCAAATTTGATACATATTGATGAGATCTGACTTATTTGTATTACTTATGTCTTCCGTGTCTTACTGACAGTGCTTGAATTTCCTTTTGCTTCTTAGAGGTAAGTACTCTGTTAATTGGTGCAAGGTTATTTATCTAAACTGTGAAATGTCACTTTTAGCCTTAAGAAAACCCCAAAATTTTAGTGAGAGAGAAAGAATAAGTTTAAGATATCCACTGTACAACATTGTAACTATAGTTAATAAAAATGTATGCTTGAATATCACTAAGAGAATAGATTTTAAGCATTCACGCCACACACAGATAAAAACGCTAAGTATGTGAGGTAATCCACGTTAATTAGTTTAATGAGGCCATTGTACAATATATACATATTTCAAAACATGAGGTCACATACCATGAATATCTACATTTTATTTTCAAATTAAATAAAATGAATATTTAGAAAAAGTGTTTTTTGTCACAAGTTACATTTTCATTTGCAGTCCATTTTATCTAGTAGAAGATAACTAACCCTGCATTTTTGTGGCTTCAGTTCCCCTGGTACATCCTTGGTGATTGCTTTACTTTTTACTTTCTGCCTACTTTTTTTTTTTTTTTTGAGACAGAGTCTCACTCTGTCTCCCTGGCTGCAGTACAGTGGCACAATCTCAGCTCACTGCATTCTTCTCCTTCCAGGTTCAGGTGATTCTCCTATCTCAGCCTCTCAAGTAGCTGGGATTACAGGCAGCCACCACTACATCCAGCTAATTTTTTGTTTCTTTGTTTTCTATTTTTAGTAGGCACAGGGTTTCACCATGTTGGCTAGGCTGGTCTCAAACTCCCGACCTTGTGAATCGCCCGCCTTGGCATACGAAAGTGTTGGGATTACAGGCATGAACCTCTGCACCCGGCCTCAGCTTCTGATATGATTGGTATTAGTTTTCTCTTATTCTTTATCATCCTATGTCTTATACTATGTTTTCCATGTTTCCTTGTCTGCATGATGTATTTTCATTGTTCTTCATTTTACCTTTTAAGGAATACTTGCATTTTGTTCTATTATTTACCTTTGTGCTCATACATATTTTTAGCATGCTTTAAGAAAAGTCTCTTACTATCTGGTTTGCTAATTTTCTGTCGTATTGTTTGAATTATTTGACTACTATAATGTATCTATTCAAAAGTCAATAAACTAATTCTACTTTTATATTTCCTCATCCTCTTTCCTGTCTATGTCCATTATTTTTAGTCAAAAAATACAACATTTGCACACGATTCTTAGTCTTTTGTCCCAAATTTGTTTCAGTCTTAGGTCAAATATTACAAACATTAAATACTCCCTGTCAGTCCTTTACTCGTGTTTCCTCTTTTTCTAATTGGATGATTTTCCTCTAGTCCTCAAGAAGAGTTTAAGTGTGGTTAATTCTCTGAGATCTTTGATTGTTTATCAATAGGCTTGATACTTAATGCAGAGCTTGGATGGATGTAAAATGCTTTGTCTATATTTACTTTTCTTGAATTTTTTAAAAAATACTCTTCTATGTTTTCTCTGCTCTTCGTGTTGTTTTTGAGAGCTCTGATGGCAGGCTAATTATTTTGGACTTAAGAAAAACACTGCTTATTTTTCTCTGGAAGCACTACACTATTTGTCTTTATCTTTGAAGTAAAACAATTTTACCAAAATGTATATAAATTTGGCCAAGATCACACGACTGTACTTCAGAGGGAGTGACAGAGTGAGACCCTCTCTCATCAACAACAAAGAGCAGATAATTCTGTCTCAACGTCAAGCATCTTATGGGTACACCCAATACAAAGATTTTCTCCTTTTATTTAAAGAAAGCTTTTTAGGCCGGGCGCGGTGGCTCACGCCTGTAATCCCACCACTTTGCGAGGCCGAGGCGGGCGGATCACGAGGTCAGGAGATCGAGACCATCTTGGCTAACACGGTGAAACCCCGTCTCTACTAAAAATACTAAAAATTAGCCAGGCGTGGTGGCGGCGCCTGTGGTCCCAGCTCCTCGGGAGGCTGAGGCAGGAGAATGGCGGGAACCCGGGAGGCGGAGCTTGCAGTGAGCGGAGTTCGTGCCACTCACTCCAGCCTGGGTGACAGAGTGAGACTCCGTCTCAAAAAACAAAACAAAACAAAAAGCCTTTTAAAATTATATTTAAAAAAAATAACTTCTATTTCACACTTTAAAAAATATTTTTTAGAAACTAAAATTTTCTTTTTATTTCCATTTTGCTTTTTGATCTTTTGACAATTTTCTTTCTGAAACATTTGTAATGCTCTTTACCTAGTGTTCATGTCTTTATTGCTTTTCTGTCTTTTTAGAAATATTCCTTACTAAGGTGCATTGTGAGCACTTTATAAGTTAATTTTCGTTTCTCAGAAAATATTCTTTTTTCCTTCCATATCTTTTCGGAATTTACTCAAATCCCTTTTCATGTCATATTTTTGTCTGTTTATATATTTAATTTTAGAACTCCTGAAGCATGCTTTTTAAATATACCCAAATATGCAATATGTATTTTATTTTGTAATATTTAAATGCAGATTTATTTTGCTTTATAATGTTTTAGGGGAAAGAATTATCAACAAATATTGTGTTTTTACTCTAATTTCCTGTTGTAGCAATATTATATATACTTAGTCACCTATGTGTGTGTGTGCATGCGAGAAGTTAAAGCAACCTACCACATTCTTAGCTGAAGGGCACTCTGTTCTTCAAGTAGCAAAATACAGTCTTTTCAACGTGTGAATGTGGATGTGTGTGCTTTTCTCTCTTTCTGGGAGGAGGAGAATTGTATCCTCTGCGTTTTTGATCTTTCTGTTTCTTACAAGGAGAATATCTTAATTTTTTTTTCTACCATTAATTTCCAAATGAAAAATCACCTTTAATTTTTGAATTCTACTTTTGAATAAGTGATGGCTTACACAAATAGAACATTGAATTATGCTTACCTTTCAGTCATTTCACTGTCATCAGTAATATTTTTGGTTTCTGTTTTAGGCAATGAGTTTAGAGCAATCTAACAAATGCTGCTGACTTCTTCATTCTCTCTTCTGTACATTCTGTTCATTTTTAATTCAAACTATTCTTATTTGGCACTCACCATAAAGGTTTGCCATGGAAATAAGTAGATAATTCATTCATATTTACTTTTAAAAAATTCAATATGATTTAATTTTTATTACAGGGAAACCGGAATGTGGACATTTTCCATGTTGTGGTTATAATGTATTTAAATATCAGCTCATTGACACATATTGCCTTCTCTGACATAAACTACAGCCTGAAATGCACTGTTTCTTGGTTTCCAGTTGCAGATTCTTCAATGTAGAGATAAAGGTTGTGGATTAAAAAGCAAATGTAGTGGAAAATAAGACTGAACAATAATACTTAATTTCCCAAACTCTCAGTCTTTTCACTCATACTAAATATGTCAGAAAATTATCCAGCCTCTTGACTTTATAGGTCATTTCTAGGAACTCAACTAGGTTTGCCTTAAAATCCATGTTGTCTTCATTTTCACACTTATGTTTAAGGCAACTACAGAATATTAGTTTGAACTAAATAATTATACCATGCCTCATAGGATCCATTTCAGGAATAGACACAACTATTGACATGTAACAACTAATAGGTGTTAAAAACATGAATTTTATTAGAGAATAGTCTTACACCGATTACACCCATAAGTGTTGCTTTATACTTCAGTTAGTAGTTAAAACAGGAAATTGTAATCATTAGTTAGTAGGGGTAAACTTTTAAGTGGACAACAGTTAAGAAATTTACTATATATTTGGAAATAGAATAATATTATTTTTAAAACATAATGCTAAGATATATGAAGATATAATGCTAAGAAAAATAATTAGGGGGGACATTTACTTCATGAACATAACAATGACATGCTGACAAGATTCTTACATATAATTTAGTTAATTTATTTAAGATGAAATTTAAAAACTTATCCCAAATTAGCAAAGCATTAAAATTATAATAAAGGATACTATTATGAATCTAATTAAATAACAACCAAGATCATATTATACAAATTGAACAAATAAGTAATCAGTCATGGACTAATCAATTTTAAGATATTGCTCCAATAACTTTTACATTTATTTGTGAAAAGTTACTTGAATTATACATTATTATTTAATTGGCTTGACAAATGGACTTGCGCTCATAACAAAGAGGTATATCTCCAAGTAATAGTTTTAGGTCATTTATAGATGATGTTGCATTAACACTTCAAAATTGTTATCGTTCAAAAGTTTAGAAGGATGTTGATGAAATGTACAGTTGCCATCAAAACTGGAAATATATTTTAGTTCAAAAAGATAGAGCAATAATAAAATATAAGTTGAAATGATAATGTAATTGAAAAAGATAAAATAACGTTCTTGGGAGAAAGATAACCAGAAGGAAAAGGACCTGGCAATCCACTACAAAAAAAGACTGGAAAAGTAGATGTGTTTAATCATATGGGAAGCTTACGTTGAGATTAAAGGTCAAATCTAGTCAGTCTATACAATTCTTCTGTTTGATAATGACCTACCACCACACTGCCCCCCAAAATACACATACACCCCATACAACATTCACTGTAATTGATTTCCATTTAATGTGCTAGCATTAGAACATTGCAAGGTAAACCCTTATAGCTAGATTGCATTTTCTAAGCCCAGAAACACATATTTTCTGCTCTTTTTTCACTAATCCTATTATCTTTCACCCTTAAATACATTACTTCAAGACTCCTTAAAAATGAGCATTTTTATTTTAATTGCAGCTATAATTTAGAGATTATGTAAAATGGGAAATTTATACTAATTATGCTGTTTATGATTAGAAGGGAACATAAAACTCAATAATACACCTAAACAGAGTAGAAATAGAAAAGTTAATTGACATGCTGATGGGTGTAGGAAGCGATTTCAGAGATATGAAGTAAAATGGAAAGAATAGCATTAAAGGCAAAGTACCAGGTAGCATTAAATCCCATCACTCATCTATTAAGTTACTGAAGAGTCTCTTTTGAGAAGACATAGAACATGATTGCTGGTTAGATATCTAAACTTTAAAGGTATAAAGACATGTACTGAAGAGAACAACCTGTCTCTGGTCCAATCTTTTCATGAAGGAGTTTTATAATCTGAAGCATATTTTGCATTTCTAATTTGAGCAACTCTTTAATACCAATGGCTTGATTACAATATTCACATAAAATGTAATATGATAGATGAATGCAGGCATGCTGTGACAAAGTGTCTTATAATGCCTGAATAATAATATTTCAGGAGGTAGGCTGAGTCCTTTTGTGAGACAGAAATTCTACATTATTATTCATATAAATAAAATATAGAACTTAAATAAAAGTCTATGGACTTCTTGATTAGCCTACCTCCTTATTTATACATTATCATAAATGCATAATATTTTTATCAAGCTTATCATAAGAACAAATTCAAAGATCATAACATTGCAAAAGTCAGATAATAAAAAGTCCAGAGTGAACAAAAAGCTATGTTCAAAGGAATGGTATTATTCCTTTGTATAATAATACAAATAATAATAATTTGTACGATTAATTTACGTGAAAAAATCATAGTGAGTTGTAAAAGAACTTCCTGTCTATGTGAAATATAAATTGTGGAGTTTCTAAAGAGAAAAGGAAGAGCAAAATCTGAATGAAAATTACAGAGTTAAATATATGAAAATGATGCTTTAAAATTGAACTAGTTTTGCTTTATATAAAAATAAATATTGGCCGGGCGCGGTGGCTCAAGCCTGTAATCCCAGCACTTTGGGAGGCCGAGACGGGTGGATCACGAGGTCAGGAGATCGAGACCATCCTGGCTAACACGGTGAAACCCCGTCTCTACTAAAAAATACAAAAAAAAAAAACTAGCCGGGCGAGGTGGCGGGCGCCTGTAGTCCCAGCTACTCGGGAGGCTGAGGCAGGAGAATGGCGTAAACCCGGGAGGCGGAGCTTGCAGTGAGCTGAGATCCGGCCACAGCACTCCAGCCTGGGCGACAGAGCGAGACTCCGTCTCAAAAAAAAAAAAAATAAATAAAAATAAAAAAAAAAAATAAATATTGACAAAGATTGCTCTGTGAAGATGTCATCTATTTAGAAATCATATGTTTTACCATTTTCATATGTCAATTAAAATACTTTAAAAATAAAACAGAAGATAAAAACTGTCAGAACATCCCAAACCTAAGCTATCAAACAATCTGTTGGAAATGCTGAGTATATATCATTAAAAATAAATTGAAAGTTGAATCTCATGTTACATTTGGCATTTGCATGCATTATTGCAGATTATCCTTTCTAACCATTGACTTTTGTTTTTCTCATTTAGCTTATCTGGTTCCAAGACTCTGAATCCAATCATTTCTTGACCCGATCAGGATGTCCAATTTTGGATATATCACTTTTTAGTCTCCTTGATTCTCCTCAAATCCCTGCTTTTAAAAAACTCCTGACTTCGATTCTGTTGTCCATCATTATATTTAGTATACCAACAGCTTATTTGTCGCTTGCTCCAAACATTCTACTAAACTGGCAAAAATCCTACCCTGATTAAATCTATTATTCCTCTCAAATTCTATCTAGGGAAAAAATATAAAATTTTGGTTTGTTTTACTATAAGTTCATGCCCATATAATTTCAAGCAGACTAAAAGCCTAGAAGCTTGTGTGTGTTCCTTAGTTCCCCAGGTGTTTTAATCTCCTATTTTACTCTTTAATATTTTCCCTATTCTTCTCCAACTTCTGACATCTATTCCCCCCTGCTTTATCTCAAACATTTACCTTTATTCTTGATTTTCTAAAAGAGTAACAACAATCATAAAAGATTTTTTTGATATCTTCATTATTATGTCTATAATATACCTGCACTGCTATTCATGCACTTTATTTTCCTTCTGTTAAAACAATGAACCCCTTCTATCTAACCAAAGCCTACTCCTCAACTTTTCGTTTTTTGTGTGTGTTATCCCCATCAGTTTATAGAACATCAGTTTATAGAACATGATATCAGCCGTATTTTAAAAATATATACTTTAAAACCACTTCCTCTTCAAAGACCTGTACTGTTCCTCTGCTCACCTCAGCACTAAAAATCTTCAAAAGAATGATATTGACAGATCATAGTTTTCTCCATTTTCCTTATTCTTACACTTTTATTAATCAGTGTCCACCAGGTTTGCAGGCTACCATTTTGTTAAAATAAACAGCACAGAACAATAACAGTAACGATCCCCACATGAAATTTATGATTTATTTTATGCAGTTTTTCAGCAACATTTGATATTGTCGACATATCCCCCTTTTTTAAACTTCTTCCTTTGGATACTGAAATATCCCGAGTCTTGTGTCACCTTTAATCTCAAACTCCTCATCTTCTCAAAGCTTTGTGCTTATTTGTACTCAACTCAACTTTTATATATCCCATGGATGAATGACTTTTTTTTCTGTATATGGATACATATAGAAGAATGATGTAGTATACATTATATCATTCAGCATTATGCCATTACATGAGCTCTAGATATGATGGTTCTTGCATTTTTATCTCCAGTTCAGATCTCTTTTGTGAACTCCAGGAAGATACTCAGTCCCCTACTCAGAATTCTGTCTGGGTGTTGTGTTTATTTGATTAAAGACCAAGCTGTTGTAAAGAGAACATCTCAACATGTACTATTGTAAATCTATACAATTGCATTGCCTACTCACATTGTAGTCTAGAGATGAGCAATCAGATTATGTTCTACAAGGTCAAATAAGGCACAGTTTTCTTCTGTGTTGTTTCTTCACAGTATCAGTTAAGGGTGCTTTCCCCACGTGCATGGCCAAAGTTGTGTTACTGCCCTGCCTAGATTTTAGGAGGAAATGATAAAAAAGATAAGAACAGCATTACTTCAATACAGGGGCTAGGACTTACACATATCTCTTCTTTATACAATTATTTAGACATGTGGTCTCACCTGGATTGAAAAAAGGGGAAATTTAGCTAAAATTGGGTGATTCAGGGATTCTGCTATATAGGGTTAGTGTATTCGTTGATTTGAATAAAAAATTCTCACTCACAACAACCAGAAAAGCTGACCAAGACTGTTAAAATATCGATGCAAAGAATCCGAGAGTTAAGCAAGCAGCAAAGATGACAAGATTTGAGACTAACATATAAACTTACAAGGGCGAGTCTAGCATTGAGACGGTCTTTCTTGTATGGGAGTCTTTCATTTCAAAAATAAACGAATTGATCAGAGGTTAAGAATCTAATTGAAACTTCTGAGTGTCTTGTAGGAATAGGGAGAATGCAATTCGACTGAAAATGCAGAAAAATTACGAAACTGTGTACTTTGAGCAGGGAACATGAGAGACCACAATTTAGTAGCAAAGAGAAACTAAAAGTAAAGTTGATGGAGAGACTGATATGAAGCTTCAGTTACTTAAGCAGCTTCTAAGACATAAATGTAAATTCTCAAATAAAAGTATTATCCAGACCTCAGGGTTTCTTTCTTTAATTTTCATACATATATGAAAATTAATCAACCCTGGCCCCCACCAAAAAAAAAGGACCACATGCATTTAAAACAGAGAGAAACCACAGATAAAAGAAATTTATGGAGCAGGAAAACAGGCTCACAAGACAGAAGCTTCAGTAGATATTATTAATATGTGTAAGACTATAAAGTACTGAAAAAGCTCATAGAGGACTGGAAGCTATTAAAGAGCAAACCAAAATTCTACAACAGAAAAATTAAAACTTGAATGAAGGTGTTTGACAGCTAATTAGAGTTCACTGAGGAGAATGTAGTAAACTTGAAAATATTACAAGAAAATAATCATAAAAAATTCAATATGGCAGGGCGCGGTGGCTCAAGCCTGTAATCCTAGCACTTTGGGAGGCCGAGACGGGCGGATTACGAGGCCAGGAGATCGAGACCATCCTGGCTAACACAGTGAAACCCCGTCTCTACTAAAAAATACAAAAAACTAGCCGGGCGAGGTGGCGGCGCCTGTGGTCCCAGCTCCTCGGGAGGCTGAGGCAGGAGAATGGCGGGAACCCGGGAGGCGGAGCTTGCAGTGAGCTGAGATCCGGCCACTGTACTCCAGCCCGGGCGACAGAGTGAGACTCCGTCTCAAAAAAAAAAAAAAAAATTCAATATCACAGAATAATGAAATACCAAAAAAGAACAGAATAAATATAGGTAATATTCAAAAGAGACTTAGAGATCAAATGTATATGGAATTAAAGAAAGAAGGTAAAAAATACCCAAGGAGATAACAGGTGAGAGTTTTCAAAAGATGATGAAAAGCACAAGGCCACCAAACTCATGTACAGTGAAGAGATAATGATGAGAATTAAAACATATCCTGACTGGATAATAATCACATTAAATAATATGGCTTATTTTATCTTCTAAAGATATTCTTGTAGGAAAATGTATAGCCTTAAATACACAGATTGGAAAAATAGGCTAAAAAAAATTGAACCAATCATCCTTCCCAGAAGGTAGTAAACAGCAAAATTAACCCCCAAAAAGAGTAGTGAAATAATGTGATAGAATAATAGAATAAAATAAATAATAAAAGCAAGGTCAGATATTAATAAAAGGGAACATAAGGATAAAATAGAGCAAAAAGGCCAAAAGTTGGTATATTCAAAAAACTAATAAAATTAGTGAGATTGGCAACTGAAAAAAGCAAGCATTGAGTAATATCAAGGAAAAAAAAAAGTTACTACATATCTTCCTGATAGTGAAAAGACAGAAAAACAATATTAGAAAAAAATTGAGCCAACATCTTTGAAAATTTAGATTAAATAAATATATTATTAAAAAAGAGATTGAAACAAAATATAACAAGCCTATTTATTATAAAATTAAATATTTAATAAAAATATTCCCTGAGGAAAATATCAGGCCCAGATGGCTTTACTGATAAATTCTACAATGAAGTAAGAATTAATTATTGTTAACGTTATGCAAATATATCCAAAGAAGTGGAAAATATAAAACTCTCCTCGATTTGTTTTATGATTCCAGAGCTAACTTGATATATACACTTGGCAAGTGTATTTTGAAAAAATAGAATAATATGCCAGTTTCATTGATGAAAATATATTAGATAAAATGTGATATATAAAAAACTTCATGACAAGATTAAATTTTGACATGGTTTGGCTGTATCCCCACTCAAATCTCACCTTGAATTATAATTCCCATAATCGCGAAGTGTCATGGGAGGGACCAGATGGGAGCTACTTGAATCATGGGGTGATTTCCCTCATGCTGTTCTTGTGATAGTGAGTAAGTTCTCAGAAGAGCTCATGGTTTTATAAGATGCTTTCCCCATCTCTTTTATTCTTCTCCTTCCTGCCATCATGTGAGGAAGGACATGTGTTTGCTACCCCTTCCACCAAGGTTGTACATTTCCTGAGGCCTCCCTAGCCATACTAAAGTGTGAGTCAATTAAACCTCTTTCCTTTACCAATTATCCAGTCTCAGGTATGTCTTTATTAACAGCTTGAGAATGAACTAACACAGATTTATGACACAATAAAAAATATTTTAGAGGTGGGGCCAAGATGGCAGACTAGAAGCAGCTGTGGTTGGAGGCTTGCACTGAGAAAAACCACAATAGCATGCAAATCCTGCACTGGCAACCGAGGTATCCAGGTTCTATCATCCAGACTGGACTGACGAGGCAGTTGATGTGACCCATGAAAAACAAGAAAATCAGGGAGGTATGTCTGTCCACCTGAGAGCCACGTGGGTCAAGGGGAGCTCCCACCCCCAGCCAGGGGAAGTGGTGAGTGATCCTGCTACCCAGACTGGGAAAACGTGTTTTTCCCATGGATCTATGCAACCTACAAATCAGGAGATCCAACGCGTGAGCCCATGCCATCAGGGCCTTGAATCCGCACTCCAGAGTCACACAGATTCTCAACAGCCTCTTGGCTGGATTCTGCCTAAGGTTACCAAGTGTCCAGGAGGGGCAGTCATCATTACTGCTACCACCAGTCGCATAAGAAAACTGAGCATCTTGTGGGAGGGATGGCAGCCATCACTGTGACTGCTAGCTGCCTAAGATACTGAACTGCTGGGAGAGAAGGGCAGCAGCCATCACTACAGCTCCAAGTGGCTGTTTTATTCCCTGCTGGTGCTGAGGAGACTGGACAGCTTAATCCCAAGAGGTATTCCACACAACATAGCACACTGGCTGTGGCGCACTGTGGTCAGACTTGCTCCTCAGGCCGGACCCTAACCCATCCTTCCCCACTGGATGAGGCCTCCCTGCAGGAACTCCAGCAACTCCAGGCAGGGGAATAGGGACAGAATTCTTATCTTCCTGGGCCTGAGCCCCTAGGGAGAGGGGTGGCCATGATCACGGACCAGCAGACTTAGTCTTTCCCCCTGCTAGCACTGAAGAATCCAGGCAGCCCAGATGAGTACGTTTCCCCCTAGTGCAGCACACCCCCTTCACCCTGGGACAGCCAGAGTGCTTTGTTAAACAGATCCTGGATCCCACGCCCCCCAAATGGGTGAGACGTCCTAACACGGGTCACCAGACACCTTATACAGGAGCGTTCCTACTGGCATCAGGTCAATGTCCCTGGAGGACAAAGATCCCAGAGGATGAAGCAGGCATCCAACTTTTCTGTTCTTCAGCCTCCTGGGAGGATGTCCCCAGGTACAAGAGGGACACAGATGAATAGGCCCGGAAGGAAACCCCCAGCAAACTGCAGCACCCTTACAGAAGAGGGAACTGACTGCTTAAAAACAAATAAACAAACAGAAAGCAACAACAACAGCATCAACAAAGAAGTCCCCACAAAAACCCTATCCAAAGGTCAGCAGCTACAAAGATTGAAACTAGACAAACTCATGAACATGAGAAAGAATCAATGAAAAAAATGCTCAAACCACAAAAGGCAGAGTGCCTCTTCTCTTTCAAATGATCACACCACCTCTCCAGCAAGGGTTCAGAACTGAACGGAGGATGAGATGGACAAATCGACAGAAGGAGGCTTCAGAAGATGGGGAATAACAAACTTTTCTAAGATAAAGGAGCAAGTTCTAACGCAATGCAAACAAGTTAAGAGCCATAATAAAAGGTTACAGGAGCTGCTAACTAGAAATATCAGTTTAGAGAGGTACATGAATGACCTGATGGAACTGAAAAACACAGCATGACAATTGTGATGCAAGCACTAATATCAATAGGTAAATCAATAAAGCAGAAGAAAGAATATTAGAACTTGAAGACTGTCTTGCTGAAATAAGATAGGCAGACAGGATTAAAGAAAAAAAGAATTAAAAGGATCAAACAAAATCTCCAAGAACTATGGGACTCTGTAAAAAGACTCAATTTACGACTGATTGGAGTACCTGAAAAAGATAAGGAGAGTGAAACCAAGTTGGAAAACACACTTCAGGATATCATCTAGGAGAAGTTACTCAAGCTGGAAAATAACATTCAAATTCAGGAAACCCAGATAACCCTAGTAAGATGCTTCACAAGAAGATCAACCCAAAGACACATAATCATCAGCTTCTCTAAGGTCTACGTGAAGGAAAAAAAAAATGTTAAGGGCAACCAGAAAGAAAGGCCAGGTCACCTACAAAGGGAAGCTATTCAGACTAACCGTGGAACTCTCAGCAGAAACCTTACAAGCCAGAAGAGTTTGGGTGCCAATATTCAGCATTCTTAAAGGAAAGAATTTACAACCCAGTGCTGCATATCCAGACAAACTAAGCTTCATAAGGAAAGGAGACATAAAATCCTTTTCAGACAAGCAAATGCTGAGGGAATCTGTCATCACCAGTGCTGCCTTGCAAGAGATCAGAAGGAAACACTAAATATGGAAAGAGAAAACTGGTACCAACTATGGCAAAAACACACTGAAGTACAAAGACCAACAATAGTATGAAGAAACTGCATCAACTAGTGTGTAAAATAACCTGCTAGCATCATGATTTCAGGATAAAATTCACACATAACAACTGTAACCTTAAATGTCAATGGGCTGAATGCCCCAATTAAAAGACACAGACTGGCAGGTTGGATAAAGAGTCAAGGCCCATCGGTGTGCTATATTCAAGAGACCCACCTCATGTGCAAAGACACACATAAGCTCAAAATAAGGGGATGGAGGAAAATCTACCAAGCAAATGGAAAGCAGAAAAAATTGGGTTCGCAGTCCTGCTTTCTGACAAAACAGACTTTAAAACAACAAAGATCAAGAAAGACAAAGAAAGGCATTACAAAATGGTAAAGGGATGAATTCAGCAAGAAGAGCTAACATTCCTAAATATGTATGCACTCAATACAGGAGCGCCAGATTCATATAACAAGTTCTTAGAGACCTACAAAGAGAGTTAGACTCCCACACAGTAATAGGGGGAGATTTTAACATCCCACTGTCAATATTAGACAAATTATCAAGACAGAAAATTAATAAGGATATTCAGGACTTGAACTCAGCTGTGGATGAAGTGCAACTAAGAGACATATACAGAACTCGCCAACCCAAAACAACAGAATATACCACCTTCTCAGTGACACATGGCTCTTGCCCTAAAATTAATCACATAATTGGAAGTAATGCAATCCTCAACAAGTGTGAAAGAACCGAAATCATAATAGTCTCTCAGACCACAGCGCAATCAAATTAGAACTCAAGATTAAGAAACTCACTCAAAACCACACAATTACAAGGAAATTGAATACCTTCCTTGTAAATGACTCCTTGGAAAATAATGAAATTAAGGCCAAAATCAAGAAGTTCTTTGAAACCAATGAGAACAAAGAGACATGGTACCAGAATCTCTGGGAGACAGCTAAAGCAGTGTTAAGAGGGAAATTTATAGCACTAAATATCCGCATAAGGAAGCTAGAAAAATCTCAAATAGACACCCTAACATCACAACAAAAAGAACTGGAGAAGCAAGAGCAAACAAATACAAAAGCTAGCAGAAGACAAGAAATAACACGGATGAGGGCAGAACTGAAGAAGACGGAGATTTGAAAAAGCCTTCAAAAAAAATCAATGAATCCATAGCTGTTTTTTTTTTTTTGAAAAAAATAACAAAATAAATATACCACTACCTAGACTAATAAACAAGAAAAGAGAAGAATCAAATAGACACAATAAAAAATGATAAAGGGAATATTACTACTGACCCCACAGAAATATAAATAACTATAAGAGAATACTATAAACACCTCTACACAAATAAACTAGAAAATCTGGAAGAAATGGATAAATTCCTGGATGCATACACTCTCCCAAGACTAAACCAGGAAGAAGTCAAATCCCTGAATAGACCAATAACAAGTTCTGGAATTGTGGCAGTAATGAGTGGCCTACCAACCAAAGACAAGCCCAGGACCAGACAGATTTACATTTTACCAGAGGTACAAGGAGGAGTTAGTACTATTTTCTGAAACTATTCCAAAGAATTGAAAAGAAGAGACTTATCCTTAGCTCATTTTGTGAGGCCAGCATCATCCCAAATACAAAACCTGGTAGTGACATAACTAGAAAACAAAACTTCAGGCCAATATCCCTGATGAACATTGATGCAAAAATTCAGGTCTTTACATTTGAGTTTATCTATATGGGGAAAGCATTGGGATCCCATTACTACTTAATATAAATCATTGGACAAATTAGATTTCTCCAATAATTGTGCGATTAGCAAAGCTAAGAAGTATTTATTCTTATATTTTCATGCTTTTATGTATGATATGAGAATACATTTGGTTTTAAGGGGATGATATATCACCATATAAAAAATACTGTTTCCAACTTCATTAAGTCAATATGACTTTCCATTTACCTACACTTTAATTTTGTTCGACTATGTTTCATAGTTCTTGGTACACATATTTTGTACTTCTTTGTTAAATTTATCTATAAGTGCTTTATTGTTTTTGCTGAAATTAGAAATTAAGAGAAGTATTTCCTAGTATTAATTTTCATAGTTCTGAAAATGAATGTTAAATTCTTGTGTCAATTACTGCTGTTTTATGTTTTGTCTTCTAAGTCATTTGAAGTAAAACAACCAGGATCCTTCACTGCATGAAGAGAAAAATTGTTAATGGTTCAATGCTAACTTCTGCTATGTTTATGTTAAATGTCGTATTCGTATATTCATTTATGAAGTAGCTAGGTTAGCTAATTTTAGTTTTTTTCTGTAAAAAGTCAATTCTGATGACATTTATTTTGTGTTGCTTATATTCAAGTCTCAAATTTTGATAAATAAAAGTGTTAAAATATCATTTGTATTCAAAATATACTGGGGTTTTCTGGAAAGTCACTGAGTAACCCAAAATATTTTTTTACTTTGCCTTATACAAAGTAAAGTAAAGGAGACCGTTTTTATTTTTTTTAAGTATCCAGTTTACAATGATCTCTAAATTGTTGTGAAGATTTTTTAAATTAAAAAAAAAATCCTGACATATTCAAGTAGAGATGTTTAGTTATTTAAAGTAATTTTTGTTAATTAAATTGTTTCATACAGGCATGGTGGTATATGCCTGTAGTCCCAGCTACTTGAGAGACTAATATGGGAGGATCTCTTGAGCCCAGGGGTTCAAGGCTGCAGCAAACAATGATTGTGCCACTATACTCTGGCCGGAAGAAACAGAGAACCCCATCTCTGTTTATTTTTTAAAAAATTTTTTAAATGGTTGTGCACTATTCACTTTTAAAGGTAGCATGTACTGGTTTGTGGTAAATGCTTGTATAAATAATGGTTAACAAATTGATTTCATTACTACCTTTCAAAGATCTTTTCAATTAAAAATGATTTTGCTTTATTTATCAGTATAATTCAAACAACTCTGAAAGATAATAATTTTCCAGATTCTTATGGATTAAATTTCCATTGTAACTGAATAAAAGATTCCCTTCTATTTATTCTTCATAATTCTATTTGAGAGAAATATTTTAATCATAGCTGTTCACTATGAACAGAGACGTCTGGCCTTCCTTTGCCAGGTATGCCATCTTCTGCATGATCTTAAGAACTGGTTACTAGGGAAAGTCTATTCTTTAAACTCATTGAAAAACACCTTGTTAGATACAGTTGGCATTTAATCCTAAAGTAGATTTTTTTCATCTAAAATAACATCATCTATTTTTTAACACTAATCATAACAATAAAACAAAATATATCATCATATTTGGAGAGTAATGTGACAGACGTTCTGAATGGAATTTATGATGTTTATGCTTATATAGGCTACTAAGCCCAGATAATAGAAAAATGCTTTACAGCAGCTGCTTATAATAAATATTTCCAGGCATTCTCTAGAAAATAATATTTTCCATAATAAATGCATTATCTGTTTACAATCTAAGTGCATGTTAACTATTAAATACTATTTAAAATTCTGCAGACTATAAACAAGTGTACTTTAACATAGGATGTTGCCAAATATCATGCTATGAAACACTTTTCTGGAATGAATTTATTAAGTTTTCTTCAAACACTTCTGGAAATACAGACTTCAAGAAGGTTCACTTAGTAAGACAGACTAGTTTATCAAAACAGTGATATACACTGGACTCACCTCTCTTTGAATGTGTGAAGCACTGCTAGTTTGTTTTAGCAAACATTTTATTGAACATTAAATTATAATATACATTTAGAAAGTGCACAATTAGTAATCGTGTATTTCCATGAATTATCCAAAAACAAATACACAAAACAAATACACTCTATTCAGTGTATTCAGCTGTATAAATTCAGCTCAGAAGCAACATACAAAAATTTCCTGTGTGCTCACCTGCAGTTACTCTTACCCTGCTGTGTGTAACAATTATTCAGCCTATTATAAAATAGTTTTTGAGCTTTATATAAAGTAGAATATATACTGTTATTTTGTTTCTGTCTTTTTAAAAATAGGCACCATTAGTTTATAATACACATGTATGCTGTGGAGTAGAGTTGCAGGTTGTTTATTCTAATTGTTATGTAGTACTAAATTTCACTGAATATACCATGATGCATGTATTCATTCCACAGCTGACATACAATTGGCTTGTTTCTAGATTTTGGTGAATATAGTTAGTGGTACAATAAACATTCTTTTCCATGTATTTTGGCGAATGTACGATCTCACTTCTATTGATTATATATTTGGGAGTGGAAACATTGAGCCAGAGAGTACACATAGATTTTGCTTCCTTAGATATATCCAAACAGCGTAAAGTTGTACTAATTTATCTCTTTATCATCAATCTGTGAGAATATCATTTTTTTGTATTTTAATTTCCTTTTAGTTTAGCTATTTTGATTCACGTTTGTGCGTGTGTGTGTGTGTGTGTGGCATGCTATGCTTTTATAATCAAGCTTTTTTAATATACATGAAATAAAATACATACTTTTAATGCTGTAGATTTTTTGGAAATGCATATCTTGATGTAATTGTGTGAATAATTTTAATATTTTCAAGATAATAATTTTGAAAATTTCAGCCATCTGTAAAAGTTTTCTCATGCCTTGTCTCAATCAATGCCTATACCCAAATCTCAGTGCCAATGTGTGATTTATATTTTATCACCACAGATTTAATTTTGTTTTTCTAGAGACTGACTTAATTGCAATCTCCGTACATACCCTATTGTGTTGGCTTCTTTTAGAGAACAAATTTTGTATACTGATTTGTATTTTTACTTATACAGGTAGTCTGTTTCTTTCATTGCTGAGTATCCTTTCATTGTATTGACATCTGAAATACTTCAACTATTTGCCATATGCTGGTATTTTGGTTATTTATAGTTTTTTGTTACTGCAAATGTAGGCCAAATTTTGGTATTTGGGCAGTAAGTTTGAACTTTGATGTTTGAGTAAGATTTATATCTTAAATATATATTTTAAAGGTGTCCTCAGATTTTTAAAATAAAATATGGAGGTATTTTTTTTTCTTCTCACCCCTTTTTAAAAATGATTTCTGTAATTTATAGAAGATTTTACTATAGAGGATAGGTAGGTAGGTATATGTTGAATCCAATGTTTACAATCATTTATGATTATTAGTGAGAATATTATAATTTTTTAAGTTTATATTCTCTTCAGAAATATTTTGTCTCCAAATTTAAGCTAGGTGAATTAATTCAAATTAATGAACCACAATAGACATCTCTAGTATATTGCAATGAAAATTTTTGGCACTTAGAGTTAATCTTGTGATTAAAGTTGTGAGAAACAGAAAACACCTACCTGGTGAGAAAGACATTTTAAAAGGTAGTTCACAAGCTTACGTAACTTTATACATTTTTTTCTCAGTTTTTCCTTAATTTTCTAAAAACATGTTTTAAAACATTCTATCAAGGATAAATACATATTGGCTCACTGTGATTTAACATATACAACATATTACTATTGATGAGGAGAGTATATCACTCCAACATGTTCCTTGGGGATGAATTTGTGCTTCCTTTTAATCTCTATGAAGTTAAGATTTGTGTAAGCATACTATAAAGCAGGAATCATGATTTGCACTGAACCCTAAACTACTAGGTTGTACTATCTAGGCAGTACTTTTGAACTGTGATGGTTGAATATGATTTATATATTAAATTCATATTTACTTATATATTATATATAAATTATACATTATAATATATAAACATGTAAATCAATATATATAAATTATATATTATATAAATTCAAAGATCAGATGGTTGTAGATTTATGTTGTTATTTCTGAGGCCTCTGTTCTGCTATATTCGTCTATATATCTGTTTTGGTATCAGTACCATGCTGTTTTGGTTACTGTAGCCTTATAGTATAGTTTGAAGTCAGGTAGCATGATGCCTCGAGCTTATTCTTGTTGATTAGAATTGTCTTGGCTAGGCAGGCTCTTTTTCAGTTCCATATGAAATTTAAATTAGTTTTTTTCCAATTCTGTGGAGAAAGTCAATGGTAGCTTGATGGGGGTAGCATTGAATCTATACATTACGTTGGGCAGTATGGCCATTTTCATGATATTGATTCTTCCTATCCATGGGCATGAAATATTTTTCCATTTGTTTGTGTCCCCTCTCATTTTGTTGAGGAGTGGTTTGTAGTTCTCCTTGAAGAGGTCCTTCACATCTCTTGTAAGTTGTATTCCTACTATTTTTTTCTCTTTGTAGCAACTGTGACTGCGAGTTTGGTCATAATTTAGCTCTCAGAGAGAGATGTGGGTACTATTCCTTCTGAAACTATTCTAAACAATAGAAAAAGAGGGAATCATCCATAACTTGTTTTATGAGGCCAGCATCACCCTGATTCCAATATCTGGCAGAGACACAACAAGAAAAGAAAATTTCAGGTCAATATACCTGATGAATATCAATGTGAAAATCCTCAATAAAATACTGGCAAACCAAATCCAGCAGCAGATTAAAAAGCTCATCCACCATGATCAAGTCGGCTTCATCTCTGGGATTCAAGGCTGGTTCAACATATGCAAATTAATAAACATAATCCATCACATAAATAGAACCAATGACAAAAAACACATGATTATCTCAATAGATGCAGAAAAGGCCTTCCATAAAATGTGTCCAGGAATTTATTCATTTTTTTCTAGATTTTCTAGTGTATTTTCATAGAGGTGTTTATAGTATTCTCCGATGGTAGTTTGTATTTCTGTGGGATCAGTGGTGATCTCCCCTTTAACATTTTTTATTGTTCCTATTTGATTCTTCTTTCTTTTCTTCTTTATTACTCTGGCTAGCAGTCTATTTTGCTAATATCTTGCTTCTCTATTTATTTTAATTGTGATGTAAGGGTGTTGATTTTAAATCTTTGCCACTTTCTCCTGTGGGCATCTCTCTCTCAAAATAAAATTTTGTCTGTTATTGATGTACAGGAATGCTTGTAATTTCTGTACATTGATTTTATATCCTAAGACTTTGCTGAAGTTTCTTATCAGCTTAAGGAGATTTGGGGCTGAGACAATAATTTGACTTCCCCTTTTTCTGACTGAATACCATTTATTTCTTTTTCTTGCCTGAGTGCCCTGTCCAGAATTTCCAATACTATGTTGAAGAGGAGTGATGAGAGAGGGCATCCTTGTCTTGTGCAAAGGGAATGTTTTCAGCTTTTGCCCATTCACTATGATATTGTCTCTGGTTTTGTCATAGTTATTATTTTGAGACATGTTCCATAAGTAACTAGTTTACTGAGAATTTTTAGCATGAAGTGGTGCTGAATTTTATGGAAGGCCTTTTCTGCATCTATTGAGATAATCATGTGTTTTTTGTCATTGGTTCTATTTATGTGATGGATTATGTTTATTAATTTGCATATGTTGAACCAGCCTTGAATCCCAGAGATGAAGCCGACTTGATCATGGTGGATGAGCTTTTTAATCTGCTGCTGGATTTGGTTTGCCAGTATTTTATTGAGGATTTTCACATTGATGTTCATCAGGGATATTGACCTGAAATTCTCTTTTCTTGTTGTGTCTCTGCCAGATATTGGAATCAGGGTGATGCTGGCCTCATAAAACAAGTTATGGATGATTCCCTCTTTTTCTATTGTTTGGAATAGTTTCAGAAGGAATGGTACCAGCTCCTCTTTGTACCTCTGGTAGAATTCGACTGTGAATCCTTCTGGTCCTGGACTCTTTTTTTGTTGGTAGGCTAGTAATGACTGCCTCAATTTCAGAACTTGTTATTGTTCTCTTCAGGGATTCAACTTCTTCCTGGTTTAGTCTTGGGAGGAGAATGTGTCCAGGAATTTATCCATTTCTTCTAGATTTTGTAGTGTATTTTCATAGAGGTGTTTATAGTATTCTCTGATGGTAGTTTGTATTTTTTATGGGATCAGTGGTGATCTCCCCTTTAACATTTTTTATTGTGCCTATCTGATTCTTCTCTCTTTCCTTCTTTATTACTCTGGCTAGCAGTCTATTTTGCTAATCTTTTCAAAAAACAAAAACAAAAACAAAAACAAAACCCGGTCCTGCATTCATTGATTTTTTGAAGGGTTTTTTGTGTCTCTATCTCCTTCAGTTCAGCTCTGATCTTAGTTACATCTTGTCTTCTGCTAGCTTTTGAATTTGTTTGCGCCTGCTTCTCTACTTCTTTTAATTGTGATGTAAGGGTGTTGATTTTAAATCTTTCCCACTTTCTCCTGGGGGCATCTAGTGCTATAAATTTCCCTCTAAACACTGCTTTAGCTGTGTCCCAGAGATTCTGGTGTGTTGTGTCTTTGTTCTCATTGGTTTAAAATAACTTATTTAGTTCTACCTTAATTTGTTATTTACTCGAGAGTTGTTCAGAAACAAGTTGTTCAGTTTCCATGTAGTTGTGCATTTTTTATATTATTATACTTTAAATTCTAGGGTACATGTGCACAATGTGCAGGTTTTTTACATAGGTATACCTGTGCCATGTTGGTTTGTTGCACCCATAAACTCATCATCTACATTAGGTATTTCTCCTAATGCTATCCCTCCCCCTGCTGCCCACCCCATGACAGGCCCCAGGGTGTGATGATTCCTGCCCTGTGTCCAAGTGTTCTCATTGTTCAATTCCCACCTATGAGAGAGAACATGCGGGGTTTGGTTTTCTGTCCTTGTGATAGTTTGCTCAGAATTATGGTTTCCAGCTGCATCCTGCATCCATGTCCCTGCAAAGTACATGAACTCATACTGTTTTATGGCTGCACAGTATTCCATGGTGTATATGTGCCACATTTTCTTAATTCAGTCTATCATTGATGGACATTTGGGTTGGTTCCAACTCTTTGCTATTGTGAATAGTGCCACAATAATCATACGTGTGCATGTGTCTTTATAGTAGCACAATTTATAATCCTCTGGGTATTTACTCAGTCATGGGATTACTGGGTCAAATGGTATTTCTAGTTCTAGATCCTTGAGGAATTGCCACCATCTTACACAATGGTGGAACTATTTTACACTCCCACCAACAGTGTAAAAGTGTTCCTATTTCTATACATCCTCTCCAGCATCTGTTGTTTCCTGAATTTTTAATGATTGCTGTTCTAACTGGCATGAGATGGTATCTCATTGTGGTTTTGATTTGCATTTCTCTGATGACCAGTGATGATGAGCATTTTTTCACGTGTCTGTTGACTGCATAAATATCTTCATTGGGGAAATGTCTGTTCATATCCTTTGCCCACTTTTTGATGGGGTTGTTTGATTTTTTCTCATAAATTTATTTAATTTCTTTTTAGATTGTGGATATTAACCCTTTGTCAGATGGTTGGATTGCAAACATTTTCTCCCATTTTGTAGGTTGCCTTTTCACTCTGATGGTAGCTTCTTTTGCCATGCAGAAGTTCGTTAGTTTAATTACATCACTTTTGTCTATTTTGGCTTTTGTTTCATTGTTTTTGGTGTTTTAGTCTTGAAGTCCTTGCCCATGCCTATGTCCTGAATGGTATTGCCTAAGTGTTCTTATGGGTTTTTACGGTTTTAGGGCAAACATTTTGAGTGAGTTTCTTAATCCTGAGTCCCAATTTGATTGCACTGTGGCCAGAGAGACTGTTATGATGTCGTTTCTTTTGCATTTGCTGAGGAGTGTTTTACTTCCAATTATGTAGTTGATTTTACAATAAGTGTTTTGTGGTGCTGAGAAGAATGTATGTTCTCTTGCTTTCGGGTGGAGAGTTCTGTAGATGTCTATTAGTTCTGCTTGGTCCATTGCTGAGTTCAAGTCCTGACCATCCTTGTTAATTTTCTGTCTTGTTGATCTCATATTCACAGTGGGATGTTTAAATCTCCCACTATTATTGTCTTAGAGTTTAAGTCTCTTTGTAGGTCTCTAAGAACTTGCTTTATGAATCTGGGTGCTCCTGTATTGGACACATATATATTTAGGATAGTTAGCTCTTCTTGTTGCATTAATCCCTTTACCATTATGTAATGCCCTTCTTTGTTTGTTTGTTTTGGATCTTTTTTGGTTTAACGTCTGTTTTATCAGAGACTAGGATTGCCAACTCCTGATTTTTTTTTTTTTTTTTGCTTTGCATTTGCTTGTTAAATATTCCTCCATCCCTTTTTTCTGAGCCTATGTGTGTCTTTGAATGTGAGATGGGTCTCCTGAATACAGCACAACGATGGGTCTTGACTCTTTATTCAATTTGTCAATCTTTGCCTTTTAATTGGAGCATTTAACCCATTTACATGTAAGGTAAATATTGTTATGTGTGAATGTGATCCTTTCATTATTATGCTGGCTGGTTATTTTGCCCATAAGTCGATGCAATTTCTTCATAGTGTCAATGGTCTTTACATTTTGCTTTGTTTTAGCAGAGGCTGGTATCAGTTTTTCCTTTCCATATTTAATGCTTCCTTCGGAACTCTTGTAAGGCAGGCCTCACAGTGACAAAATCTCTCAGCATTTGCTTGACTGTAAAATATCTTATTTCTCCTTCACTTATGAAGCTTAGATTGGCTGTATATGAAATTGTGTGTTGAAAAATATTTTCTTCAAGAATGTTGAATATTGGCCCCCACTCTCTTCTGGCTTGTAGGGTTTCTGTGGAGACATCTGCTGTTAGTCTGATGGGCTTCCTGTTGTGGGTAACCTGAACTTTCTTTCTGGCTGTCCTTAATATATTTTTCTTTTATTCAACCTTGGTGAATCTGACGATTATGTGTCTTGGGGTTGCTTTTCTTAAGGAGTATGTTTGTGGTGTTCTCTATATTTCCTGAATTTGAATGTTGGCCTGTCTTGCTAGGTTGAGGAGGTTCTCCTGGATAATATCCGGAAGTGTGTTTTCCAACTTGGTTCCATTCTCCCCATCACTTACAGGTACACCAATCAAAACAGGCTTGGTCTTTTCACATATTCCCATATTTCTTGGAGGCTTTGTTCATTTATTTGTATTATTTTTTCTCTAATCTTGTATTCATGCTTAATTTCATTAAGACAATCTTGAATCTCTGACATTCTTTCTCCCGCTTGGTCAGTTTGGCTATTGATACTTGTGTATGCTTCACAAAGTTCTTATGCTGTGTTTTTCAGTTCCATCAGGTCATTTATGTTCTTCTCTAAGCTGGTTATTCTAGTTAGCAATTCCTCTAAACTTTCAGCAAGGTTCTTAGCTTCCTTGCATTGGGTCAGAACAAGCTCCTTTAGCTCAGAGCAGTTTGTTATTACCCACCTTCTGAAGCCTACTTCTGTCAATTCGTCAAACTCATTCTCCATCCCGTTTTGTTCCCTTGCTGGGAAGGAGTAGTGATCCTTTAGAGGAGAGGAGGCATTCTTGTTTTTGGAATATTCAGCCTTTCTGTGCTGCTTTTTCCTCATCTTCATGGATTTATTTACCTTTGGTCTTTGCTGTTGGTGACCTTCGGATGGAGTTTTTGCATGGCTGTCCTTTTGTTGATGTTGACGCTATTGCTTTCTGTTTGTTAGTTTTCCTTCTAACAGTCAGGCCCCTCTTCTGCATTTCTGCTGGAGGTTGCTGGGGGTCCACTCCAGACCCTGTTTGCCTGGGTAACACCAGCAGAGTCTGCAAAATAGCAACAATTCCTGCTTGCTCCTTCCTCTGGAAGTTTTGTCCTAGAGAGGTACCCGCCAGATGGCAGCCAGAGCTCTCCTGTATGAGGTGTGTGTTGACCCCTGATGCAAGTTGTCTCCCTATCAGGAGGCATTGGGGTCAGGCACCCACTTGAGGAGGCAGTCTGTCCCTTAGCAGAGCTTTAGCGCTGTGCTGAAAGGTCTGCTGCTCTCTTCAGAGTCTGCAGGCAGGAACGTTAAGTCTGCTGAAGGTGTCCCCATAGCTGCCCCTTCCTCCAGGTGATCTGTCCCAGGAAGATAGGAGTTTTATCTATAAGTCCCTGACTAGGGCTGCTGCCTTTCTTTAAGAGATACCCTGCCCAGAGAGGAGGAATCTAGAAAGTCAGTCTGCCTAAAGTGGCTTTGTGACACTGTGGTGTACTCCACCCAGTCTGAACTTCCTGGTGGCTTTGTTAAAACTGTGAGGGGAAAACCTCCTACTCAAGCCTCAGTAATGGTGAACACCCCTCCTCCCACCAAGCTCAAGTGTCCCAGGTTGAATTCAGACTGCTGTGCCGGCAGGGACAGTGGGTCTCAGCTTGCTGGGCTCCATGGGGGTGGGATCTGCTGAGCAAGACCACTTGGCTCCCTGGCTTCAGGCCCCTTTCCAGGGGAGTGAATGGTTCTCTCTCGCTGGTGCTCCAGGTGACACTGGGGTATGAAAAAAATAACTCCTGCAGCTAGCTCAGTGTCTGCCTAAATGGCCTCTGTTTTGTGCTTGAAACCCAGGCCCCTGGTAGTGTAGGCACCCGAGGGAATCTCCTGGTCTGTGGGTTGTGATGACTGTGGGAAAAGCATAGTATCTGGGCCAGATAGCACTGTCTCTCATGGCACAGTCCCTCATGGTTTTCCTTGACTATGGGAGGGAGTTCCCTGACCCTTTACTATTCTCAGGTGAGGTGATGCCCACCGTGCTTCTGTTCACCCTCCATGGGCTACACCCACTGTCTAACCAGTCCCAATGAAGTGAGCAGCGTACCTCACTTGGAAACGCAGACAAAACCTGCCTTCTGCATTGGTCTCACTGGGAGGTGGAGACCAGAGCCATTCCTATTTAGTCTTCTTGTCCAGGAATCCAAAACTTGAGTTTTTTAAAATAAGTGCTGGAATTTCAGTTTTCCTTCTTGTCTTGTAACTTAGCAACCAACACAACTAACTTAACTCAGAGCTTCAGCTACAACAGAAACATATTTTAGTAAAATTAAATCATTTATGTATTGGTTATTTCTCCATCCTGGTCCTATATTTTTATTTTTTAATTTAGAATGTATGGGAATGCTTATTAGTATTATCTATATACCAATTAGCACGTAATCTCCAAAAAATTTAAGAGGCCTTATAATGCAAATAATAATTATTTTATATTGTATATACTTGTCTAGACTAGATCTTGCAATATGGTGCACATGATGGTATAATTTTTATAAGCAAGTAAGCTCCAAGTTTCCAAAGAGAAAGAGTATGAAAGAAAGTTGGTTATGAACAGATTTAGTGTTAGTCACAGTCCAGTGTAAAAGGCTAATTACATTATCTTTGCAAGAAGGAACAGAAACTTAGATGAATACAGTTTTGTCACACACAAAAAAGGGAAAGTCAGTTTAGCCACTTTTTAGTGGAAGCTGTTAAAAATCTCCTAAACTTTGGACATTTCCATCAGCGCCATGCACATAATTGTAACTGTTGTATTATTAACTGCAATATGTTAGTTATGGAAACACAGTTTTACTATGTTAATCAGAATAATGAGTCAAATCTAGAACGTCAGGATAGAGAATCTCGACATGAATACAGAGCTCAGAGGGGAGCATCTGCCAGTCTAGAAAGACCCATTTACTTGTATCACTGAGGAAAGTAGAAAAAGATTTTAAAAATTAGTGCTATTTTCTAAGCCCCATGAAAATTAGAACAATCAGACAAAAGAAACCATAGAACAATAAAAAGGTACATTTATCTTCATTGTATATTAAATGAACATAAAAATAGATAAAAAGTATTAGTAAAGCAGAGGCTTACCTCTTGAGCTCCCTAAAAAAGATAAAGGAGAGGAATAATCTCAGAGGTGTCCTTTAAATTCTTAGTTAATAAAATTGGTTTTACTAAATTTAGTATCAAGAGACGTAAATATTGATTAGAATTTAAATTACCTTTAAATAACTCATTCGACATGAAATGACTGAAGAAACCTGGACCATGAATGTAAAAGGCTCTGAGAACATGTCCTGTTAATATCAGAAACCCCAGTGTTGCACGGGGCAAAGATTTCCAAGTTCTACAGAAACTCCCAATTGTCACATCATAAATCAACACATTTTTTAAAAAGAATGGTTGAATTTAATTATTGCATGGGCAAGCAAAAACACAAATAAAACTGCACCCTGTCACCAAGCAAAGAAAGAAACAGGCTTTTTGTTTTGTTTTGTTTTGTTTTTGTTTTTGTTTTGAATTTTTGAGAGAGGCGAAGTTTAGATAAAGTATAAAGGAAGCAGTGGTTTCTCTTTTTCGTGAGACAGGATCTTGCTGTGTCACCCAGGCTGTAGTGTAGTGGTGCAGCTTTTGCTCACTACAGCCTTGACCGCCCATGCTCAAGTGATCCTCCTGCCTCAGCCTCCTGAGTAGCTGGGACTACATGTATGCATCAACATGCCAGGCTAATTTTTGTATTTTTTGTAGAGACAGGGTTTTGCCATGTTGACCAGGCTGATCTTTAACTCCTGAGCTCAAGCGATCTTCCCATCTTGTCCCCCCAAAGTGTTGGGATTGCAGACGTGAACCACAGCATGAGGCAGAAGCAGTGTTTTGGATTAACTCAAAGCACAGTGGAGATGTGTGCAAAAGGGTTCATCTTAGGTCTGGACTGTGAAGTAGATTTAGGACCCCAATTCTTAGGAACAATGGAATTCAGATAAATATGGAATGATGAATTAAAAAAAATGTAGATCACGATATGTGAATTCTTTCACCTTGTTAGAGTCAATGTTTCTTCTCTGTAGTCAAATAGATAACATTTAAATTAAACTAAACCTAAATGATTAATTACATAAGGTTTTAAAAACTGTGTCCCTGATATTAATTAGTCAAAACAATTTTTGCTGGTCCAAATCTGCTTTGAAACTATGTTCAGCAACATAGAGTTGCAGAGTCTAGGACCATTTGAGACACATGGTAGGTGTTTTATATTCAATAGACATTCATTTTCACAAAAATGATATGGAATATCCAGACAATAAAGGAAAGCAGAAAACACCAGAGAGAGTATAAAGAACACAGGCTTCAAAGTTAGATAATACCGGAATAAAATATTTTCCATTACTTTTTTTTTACTCATTTTCAAAAGAAGGAATGATGTATATTATGCATGGATGTTTTTGAATATTAAATTAAATCACGTGTAAAATTGCTGACAAACTGGTATATACTGTGCGTAGTAAATAAATCTAGCAGTGAACAATAACAATTGCAAAAACAGCAGGATACAAAATAATGTACTCATAATTCCAATAATTATATATGACATTTTAATGTTTGTATATTTTACTTTTTTCTATCAATTTTTTACATTGCAGAGAAAATATTGCTCATGTAAATTGAGTTGTTATATCTACAGAATTAAAATATTCTGCCAATATTCTTATCTTCAAATTATAAGTACAGCCTCAAGATATTTTCTAACGTTGAAGCTATGTTTCTTAAAATCTTGTTGGAAATATAAGGGATTTATAATTTTCATTCCAAAAGACTTTAAATTTTATCAAATGTTTTCTTCTGACAGCAGACCTTAAAAATGTCTGTCTGTGTGCGACGTGTATAGTTTTAAGTGTTATTAGCTGGAAATGTTTTCCTAATAAGCTAACAGATTACTCATTATTTCACGTGTTTTGAAAACATTTCAAACGTCATTATTCATATGTATTTTCTTTTTTGTGAATAGTCTGTTGATGCCTTTTGCCACATTTTTTTCCCTAATTTATTTGTGTGTGCCTATTATATTAAGACTACAAAGTTTTCATTATAATTTTTATTAAATAATTCATTTCAGTTTATCAAATGTATTTTAATTTTATTTTTAATATTTACAAATTTAATTACATGCAGTTACACCTACTCGTAATTATTAGTCTTTGTTCTTTATCACATGGTTTTTAAATTTTCAACATGATTTTTAAATTGTCAAAGCTTATATCCATCAAATAAATTTTATTATTTTTAAAATTTTACTTTCTAATGCACCTTGCATGTATTCTAATATGTAACATGAAGAGACCTCATTTGTTTCCCATTAAATGAAAAAAATATTATGTCAATGTTTTTATATCTTGTGTCAAATACTATCTCTTTTATTACTATCTTCTCTAATACTTTTAGGTTTAATTATTTACAGTTAAATGTTTAATCATACAGAATTGGGTTTATGTTAGTTAGTAGTATGAGGGTGGGAATCTATTTTTGTTATCTTTATTATTTTTACTTGCCAACTTTGCCATCTATTTTTTATTTTTTTCAGTAAGATGTTCAAGACAATATCGATCGTAATGCATTTTTATACACTTTATAGCGCAGTGTTCATAAATTATAACAGTAATAATCAAAACAGCTAAGCAGTGTAAGATAATAATAGTTTCATCTACTTCAACTGTGAAGCCATCTAATTAGACTCCCTATAAAATGTACTACCATTATCACTAAGGATCAAAATGTAGGAGACATTTTTGACTCATCTTTTTTGCTTATTATCTACATTCACACAGTTTTCAAACTGTTAAGTTTTTCATAGGCAATATTTTTCAAACTGATCAATAAATTCTATCCATCGTCTTTGTCACCTCTAATTTAGGTTTCCATATATCTCACCAGAATAGGGATAATATAGCTTCATACTTTTTTTCAATACCCTTTCTCTCATTACTCCAATTCTTCTTTCTCAGTGCTGCCATTTTTTGTTTTTCACATAGATTTATGTCACATTTTTCTTTATTGAAACACATATACTGTTACTGTGTTGCTCACTGAATTCATTTCCCGTCACAAGATGGACTGTACCACCTGAATCCCCATTCCTGTATGGACACGTACTATCAAGCTGTTTACACTTCCACTGTGCCCTCAATAAAACTGTTGCTTTCTCTGTTTGTTCTTCATTGCTTTCAACCTTTTATGCCTTCCCATTATTCTCCTCTATGCAAATCTCTTCGAAACACTCCTTATATCCCTTAAACCAATAAATCACCTCCTTAAAATATATCCCAGCCCAGTTATATTAATCTCTTCTAGGACCATTGAGAGTATATATACATATACACATGAGAGTACATATATATACACATTGAGAATATATATATATGTGTATATATATTTTTTCATTATAACACTATTCAACTTTTTAAAATAGGCATCTGGTGTTTGTTTGATTTTTCTTCTTTTTCAATTATAGGTGATTTGGGCATATCACCAAACATTGGTCCTTTCATGTAGTAATACCGTTTCATATTCTTTTATTACATGATCAGTAAAAAAAGAAATGTAATATATGCATTCTAAAAATATTATTCATGTTTCAATTTATAAAACATATGTATTTTTAAAAATATCATTTTGAAAGTTCCACCATAATCTTTATTGTTGTAATTTTAACAGAAAGCATCAAATAAATAAATACAGTATTTGTAATGAGTGTACAATTTTAGCCTATCTACCAATAATGCAGCAAAAATGTTTACACAAATAACGAAAAGTATACAGTAGATGGAAATATTGTAATACATATCTAATGAAGTGTGTGGTCTATTTGAGGATTTTGAGTCAGAGTATAACACTTTTATGTGCATTTCCAGGTAAATAGCTAGATATTTAATTATTTTAATTCTGATTTTTGAACCAGTGTTTCTATACAAAAAATAAGGGAAATAATGAAACAGAGAAGAAAGATGATTTTTTTAAAGACATCAAAATAAAGCAACTCAAAAACCAAGTAGCACTCACAATAAAACACTTTTTAAATGGCAATCAATTAGAAAGGAAGCATTCACTTTGAAATATGTAAACATTTACAAATTGCAATTGACCTTTGAGCAATAACTCATTTTCAATAATCTAGAGATTTTGTCAAAGTATATTTTTGAAATTGTCTGCCATGAGTATGGTTATTCTAATATTCAAAAGAAGTTTAGATAAATAAGCAAATAACATTTGATATTTCAATTAATTGCAAGATTGTGTTCAAATATGTGTAAGGTTATTCTTCAAGGACTGTATTTTTTTGCGGTTGTTCGTACTTCTTGTTTTATCAGGAATGTTATATGCATCCTGTTATATCTCGTCAACTCCTAGATTCTCAACTTTCAAAAAATCAATTAGTGTGTTTTAGCATACAATATATCATGAAGAAGTAATTCAAAATTATTAATCACAAAATTCATTTAAAATGTGGTAATATCCAATATATTATTCAAGTAAAAGCTCATATTTTTCAATTTCCAACCTCTCTATGGAAATAGTAGGAAAAAGTTCTGAACTCACCACACTTGACACAAAAGAGGTTTTGTATCCATACAATCATTTCACAATACAACGTCCCTGAAGTGTTTACATTCAAATTGAGAGCAGACTCATGGGGAGACTCTTTTTTTTTTTTTTTTTTTTTTCCGAGGCGGAGTCTCGCTCTGTCGCCCAGGCTGGAGTGAGCGGCGCCATCTTGGCTCACTGCAAGCTCCGCCCCCCGGGTTCCCGCCATTCTCCTGCCTCAGCCTCCCGAGGAGCTGGGACCACAGGCGCCGCCACCTCGCCCGGCTAATTTTTTGTATTTTTAGTAGAGACGGGATTTCACCATGTTAGCCAGGATGGTCTCGATCTCCTGACCTCGTGATCCGCCTGCCTCGGCCTCCCAAAGTACTGGGATTACAGGCATGAGCCATCGCGCCCGGGCGAGACTCTTGAGTACAGAGTTATGAGGGAGAAGTTTTGAGAAGTAGGAAAGAAATCAGAGTGAATAATTGAAGGTGAACTGAGTAAGTTAATCTCTTTAATCTTCCCTTATTCTTTTCACCTCAAGCTCACACCATATTACTAATGAAAATTTCTAAAAGTAATTCATCAAGCTACCTCAGAAGGGGCACCACTCAGGTTGTTCGTGGTATCCTATGGTTCAAGGCTCCTTGTGTAGGCTTTTATTTGTCCGGAGCATAAGTGAAGTCTGCTCATTGGTATCGCCTTCTTTGTGGCACAGACACCTCTGCAATTCAGCAGAAAAGCATTGTCTTTTGAAATAAATAGTGCTGCATCAATTGCACATCTATAAGTAAAACAAAAACAAACCCAGAAACCATGACCCCCATATTAAACCATACATGTAAATAAATACTTTGAGGTTAATGACACACCAATGTGAATGTTAAAGTAATAATGCTAATAGAAAGAAAATAAAAGGGATTATCTTCAAAAATTTGTGTCTTCAACAGAACACAAAAATCATTAATCATAAAGTAAGATCAACATATTGGGCTGTTTTATAATTACAGAGTTTTGTTAATCAAAATAAACCATTAAGAGTATGAAACTATAAGCAATGCAGTGGGGAAAGATATGTGTACTTTGAATATCCAACCAAACTCACACTCAGAATATATATTATGTATATTTTTCTGGTATCTATCTGTATGCAAAAATCATATTGTCTTAATAGTTGTATCCTTATATTAAGTTTTGTATCTTATATCATGATTTTTCAAATGTGTTATTCTTTAAGACTATTAGACTATTATAGTAACTTTGCATTTTCCACATAAATTTCAGAATTAACTTATTTATCTCCAAAACAACAGAAAACATTCTGAGCTTCTTCTTAAACTTATATTGACTCCAAATAACAGTATGAGATGAGTTGGCATCTTCGTACTGAGATTGGTTTTAGAATAAAAAAACCTTAGGGCGAGTGTTTTGAAATGATTCTGGAGCTTCTATAATTGGTTATCTAATCTCAATAGATTTTTAAAGACACTAGTAAACTATTTCCAGTAGTAAAGAGAGCACTTATAGTACATGGTAAGATTTGGTAATAGAGATATGCAATATATCACAAATGGATACTGTAATCAAATTTTATAAGGACATTCAACCTTTACACTACCTTCGGACTTGAGCTGCAACATCAGCTCTTCCTGGGTCTCCAGCCTGCCAGTCTGCTCTGCAGATTTTCAAATTGTCAGACTCCACATTCATATGAGCCAATTCCTTAAAATAAATGTCTCTTTCTCTGTGTGTGTGTATATGTGTGTGTACATATATACACATATGTATGCACAACTATACATAAAACATGTATACTCATGCATATGTATATATAGAGAGAGAGTACGTGTGTGTGTGTGTATTCTGTGTCAATGTAGAACTCTGAATAACAGGTTTCGATAATCCAACCTATAAATACATAAATACAATATCCTTCCATTCTACAGGCCTTCCTTAGTGTTGCTCCAATATTGTTAAATTTCAATGTAAACATTTAACACATCTTTGTAGATTTTTATGAAGTTTCACTTTCTAATTATTAGCTGTTAATAGAAGGAAAGTTAAGTGTTTTGAATATTGCTCAGGGACTTTGCTAAAGTCTTTATCCACTTATTACCGTTTATTTTTTACTTTTAAAAGTTTGTATGTTCTTTTGAATTATTCTATTACAAAATCATGTCATTTGTAATTACTGTAAATATCTATCCTTCTAAAATCAGATTTCATGCATATTTTTCTTCTTGCCTTAATGAACCTTCAGGATAATTTGAATAGAAGTAATTACAGTTAACATTTTGAATTGTTCATAAACTCAAAGAGACAGTGCTCAATATTTCATAGGTAAGTGTGATGTTACTATGATATGTATATTCTTTATTAAATTAATAATGTTTCATTTAATCTGTAAATTTTTATAATTTATTTTATAAATATTTTATGGATATTTACTTTAGTGAATTGTTTTTCTGCCTCTATTGAAATGAGTACTTTTTAATTTATTTATTCTATTAAAGAGGTAAAGTGTATCAATTAATTTTTACCATTTTTCTATATTCTTGCACAGAATTTTGCACAGAATTTTTATGACTAGCTCATGAGAGATAGTGCCCTATAATTTTACTTTTTTATAATATTCTTTCTAAAGTTGGATTTTTAAAGCCTAAATTCTGCATGAGCTCATAAAATGATATCAATTTGTATTTCCCTTTTATTTGTTTTCCAGCAAAGGTTGTGTAAGATTGTTATTATTTCAAACAAATAATAGGAAGAATTGACCAGTAAAGACATCTGGGCCTGGAAATTCTTTGCAGAAGGTTTTGGGCTATAGCTCAAGCTATATAAGAGATATGTAACAATAAGCTTTTCTATCTCTTTAAGTGTTGTTTTGCCCAGTTGGATTTGTTAAGGACTTGGTTGTCTTCAGGTAAATTGTGAAATTTATGAGTTGTCATGAAGTTGCCCATCATACATTCTCACCAGCTTTTTAACACGTAAGATTCATGTTGCTGGTTTTTTATCATTCCTGATATTGACAGTTCGTGTTTTCTTTGTTTATCTTGAGCAATTTTCTAGTGTTTTATGATTTTATTATTTTTTAATAAACCAACTTTTGTTTTTTTAATTTTTTTCTCATGTTTTAGTTTTCTTTTATTTATCTTGCAAACTTGGATTTAAATATGCTATTTTATTATAGTTTTAAAAATTTATTTTATATCTATTTTCATTTTTACTGCAGGTATCAATGCTCTAAATTTACCTATGAATACTCTTTAACTAGATGTACATTTTTATTATTATAGAATTCTAATTATTTTTTAATTTTCATTGCAAATCCTTTTTTACCTTTATGTTGTGTAGGTTTCCAGGAACAAAAAATAGTAAATGATTACTGGACAATGTTTGTAGTTTGTATATATGCAAACACTCACATACACATAAACAGACACATATACACATACATAAACACAAATTTAAATACAGTGCTTGATACTTACGACTTTCCAATTTTAGGACAGTCAGGGTCACAGCCTGGTTTAGTTTTATAGAATAAACAAATACATATATGCTTACATATATACATGCATTATAGAAAAATAGAATATATAGAGAGACAGTAGATAGTAGAATAGATATCAAAAACATTCTCATATTAACAATCATTAATAACTCTTAGTACATATTTTGCATGGAAAGAAGTATTTTCCCCCATTATAAAAATGTATTTACTTACTTTTTTATTCTTTTTACTTTTAGAGACATGGTCCTTCTCTGTCACCCAGGCTAAAGGGCAGGGGTGTAATTACAGCTCAGGTAACCTTGAACTCCTGGGCTCAAGCAATCTTCCAGCCTCAGCCTCTCTAGCAGCTAAGACTACACCTTACTTGGCTAGTTCATTGTTATGCTTTGTAGAGACAGGGTCTCTCTATGAGGCCTAGGCTCATTTCAAACTCCTGGCCTCAAGCACTCTTGCTGCCCCAGCCTCCCAAAGTGCTGGGATTACAGGCGTGAGCTGCTGCACCCAGCTTTTCTCACTTTTTTTTTCTTTAGACGGAGCCTTGCCCCGTCACTAAGGCTGTAGTGCAACGGTACAATCTAGGCTCACTGCAACCTGTGCCTCCCAGGTTCAAGCAATTCTCCTGCCTCAGTCTCCAGAGTAGCTGGGATTACAGGCGCGCGCACCACCACGACCGGCTAATTTTTTGTGCCTTTAGTAGAGACAGAGTTTCACCATGTTGACCAGACTGGTCTCAAACTCCTTACCTCGTGATCAGCCCGCCTCAGCATCCCAAAGTGCTGGGATTACAGGAGTGAACCAACTTGCCTGGCCTCACCTGTTTTAAAATAATATAGAAACAAACATTAGAAATGGTTTTAGTGTCTTAAATTAATAAAAACCTGCATAATAAATCTAAAATGCTCTGTTTTATCATTGATTGGAATTATCAGTCACTTTTGATATATTAAGAAACCTAAGTTGATTTCTCCTCTCCCCTACATTTATTTTCTGCATATTTAGAGACCAGAACTGATTGACAGGTGTGCAAGTACACTGACAAACACTGTGATCTTTGTGGAATAAGTTTTTGAAACCCAGGAGGTATGACTATGCAAATACTAGCAGATGGCTATGTGACTGTAAATGTGATTGTTCTACTAAAGCTTGACATAATAATACATTTAATTGATTTTAAATATATTAATTTTTTTCTAGAAAATTTATATTAAGAAATGTTTTATCCATTGCAGATTTTTTCTTACCTGTTAGTCAAGCTGATGGGCATTCTGAAATCTTGGCAGAACATTTTATAGTTGAAAGATTTCAATCTCTGAAAGGATTACAAAGCAGATGGCAAAGTAAAGGAACTACTCAACTATCTGAGTGCTATGTTTATGTAGCCATCTGCTGGATATTCATTCCCCTGGGTTTCAAAATTTACTTGGAGGCTAGAAAGTGTGTCTACAGATTCAAATTGTTCTTGGTCTAAGCACTATATATGTATACATATGTAAAAAATGTATACATGAAAACGTTTTTCTGCTATGTAGCTGGTCCCCAATTTTAAATGGTTTCATAAGACATTTTACTAAATATTTTAAATAGATCTATCTCCAATGTCTCATTTTTCAACTGAAAAGTGTAAACTAGAAGGTACTGATATTTAATCTTAGTCTGGTTAACTTTTCTGTGATGTATTTAAGACTATATTGGAATAGTAATGCTTTATAGATGAATATATTATTAAATGCATATTTTATAGATGAATAAATTTAAATAGGAGAATAAAATAATTTATACTGAAAAATTAAGCCAAGAGGTATTAGAAACATAATTCAAAAATTATGTTTTTTGATTTGCTATATTTTTGTTTTTTATTTTCTTTTCTTATTGAGTAATATCCAAATTATCAACTATGCTTTTGACTTTGACATTATTTATATTGAAAAATATTTATTCAAATACACATATTCTGGGAAATAAAAAATCTTTAATTGTTCATTTTCCTTTGTACTAAAGTCATACTCAAAACTGTGACTCTTGTTAAAATTATACAAATTTGTATTTATGATAATTAAGTAACAGTTATTTGTTATCACTGTATTAAGCTTTTTAAAAGTATACTTTAATTTCTAGAGTACATGTGCACAACGTGCAGGTTTGTTACATAGGCATACATATGCCATGTTGGCTTGCTGCACCCATAAACTCTTCATTTACATTAGGTATTTCTCCTAACGCTATCCCTCCCCCAGCCCCTCACCTCCCAACAGGCCCTGGTATGTGATGTTCCCTGCTCCGTGTCCATGTGTTCTCATTGTTCAATTCCAACTTATGAGTGAGAACATGAGGTGTTTGGTTTTCTGTTCCTGTGTTAGTTTGCTGAGAATGATGGTTTCCAGCTTCATCCATGTCCCTGCGAAGGACATGAACTCATCCTTTTTTATGGCTGTATAGTACTCCATGGTGTATATGTGCCACATTTTCTTTATCCCGTCTATCATTGATGGACATTTGGGTTGTTTCCAAGTCTCTGTTACTGTGAATAGTGCTGCAATAAACATACATGTGCATATGTCTTTATAGCAGAATGATTTATAATCCTTTGGGTATATATCCAGTAATGGGATTGCTAGATCAAATGGTATTTCCAGTTCTAGATCCTTGAGGAATTGCCACATTGTCTTCCACAATGGTTGAACTAATTTGCACTCCCACCTACAGTGTGAAAGCATTCCTATTTGTCCACATCCTCTCCCGCATCTGTTGTTCCCTGATTTTTTAATGATCGCCATTCTAACTGGCATGAGATGATCTCTCATTGTGGTTCTGATAAGGATACAAAATCAATGTACAAAAATCACAAGTATTTCTATACACTAATAACAGACGAATAGCCAAATCTTGAGTGAACGCCCATTCACAATTGCAAAGATAATAAAATACCTAGGAATCAAACTTACAAGGGATGTGAAGGATCTCTTCAAGGAGAACTACAAACCACTGCTCAACAAAATAAAAGAGGACACAAACAAATGGAAGAACATTCCATGCTCATGGATAGGAAGAATCAATATCATGACAATCCCATACTGCCCAAGGTAATTTCCAGATTCAATGCCATCCCCATCAGGCTACCAATGACTTTCTTCACAGAATTGGAACAAACTACTCTAAAGTTCATATGGAACCAAAAAAGAGCCTGCATAGCCAACACAATCCTACATTGAGATTTTAAATATATAAGTTTGCCTCCTTTACCATGGAGAATCTGATGCTATTAATGTAAGATTGGTAAGTTATTTTGAATTTGACAAATTATTTTAAAAGTGTTATAGCTCAAATTATCATCTAACTAAATCAAAACAGGGTTTTGTAGGATATGCTGTATTTTAAGACAGACAATTTCCACAACAATAAATATCTAGAACAACCAACTCTTACGGAAGAAAATTAGACATGTGTTCTGTGCTATTCGTAATAGTAACTCCTCCAACTCTACAATATCGTGGTCAGTTGAGATGCCCAGAGAATCACCCAGACCTTACTTATTTCCACGGTACATTTGAGATGAGTTGCATGCAGAATTTTCCTGAGTAAAATAAACACCTAAAATTAATAACTGGTATAAAAGTACTAGTTTATGAGTTGCAAACAGCCTGCTCCTCTGTAGGCTAAATTGAATAATACCATCGTAGAAAAATTTTACTTAGATACTTTGTATTAACAATTCTTGATGTATGCAATGTCTAAGCCTATTTTTCTAATAGAAAATAATCTCACTGAAGCTCCTGGAATGCTTTCACAGATTTTTTTTCCAGGGTAAGGATATCTCTGAGGATCAAAATCGCCTAGCTTAGCCATTTGTACCAAATAATTAATGTCTTCTGATCCTTGGTAAAGAATTAGTTCCATTTGGTGGCTTAGGGGATCCAAAAATAATTAATCCAAATAATATTATTTGTCTTAATATGAAGCTGTCTGATCTCATAACATAATACAGCTGGGGAAAATAGAGTTGTTTATTTGCCATGGTGATTGGTTGCGGGGGACAGTAAATATGTTAACATGTAGCAAACATAGATGTTTTTCTTTATTCCTGCTGTACTTGAAATGCAGGAAATGAATGTGCTTTAAAATAAATTATCTTATTGTTCATTAAGCCGTGAAGTAAGAAAGACCTGTAGTTATTATTCTAAATTAGATACCTGGTGTGCCAATTCAGAAGACTCCACTGGTTTTTAGTATTTTTTGATTAACACATTTAATCAGAGTTTCAGAAATGTTGAGAAATATTTTCTAAGAAATTTGCTTTTCACATTATATAGAAGCTTCAGCGTGTTGCAAATGTCTTTGTAAGACATTTTATATAATTTATTTATAGATATATCTTAAGTCAACTCAAGCGACTGACTTGTTCAATCATTATGCTAGAAAAGTGGAACTAGAAATGAGCAATTTTTAACCTAAGCTAAATTTCATGCAACTGCATTTAAATGTTTAAGAGTATGTTTTGAAAATTCCTATTATGGAGATTAATATTTCTATTCATTTATAATAAGAAATAAAATAATTTATGTGGGAGCTCTAAGCCAGAAGATGTAAGGTCCATATATTGCCTTAATTCCTTTGTTTATTTACTTTTTAATTTATGTGACACCTAGGATAGATTTCTTTCAGTAACTCCAAATTTGTTATAATTTACTCAGGGACTGGCTACATTATTAATATTTTATATGATAATATTGTCAATAGTGTGTTGATATTTTAATATTAAATATAATATCATTAATATTAACATGCCTTCTTTCTTGACTCCTATGAGACTTTTACAGATGCACAGTCAACTAGTTTTCCAACTTTCAGTGTAAGTCTGGAAATATAGTATGTCTTTTATAAAGTATTTATGGAATTGAATTGTTTGAGATAGGTAATAAAGGAGAACTTTCTCTCAAGAATTTCAAAATTCCACAAATGCTCAAGTAATTAAATCAAAGAGAATAAACAAACATAATAAAACAGGTTTGGTTTCACAGCATGGCCATTATTGTGTCTAATCTTTGGCAAGGGGACAGTCAAGACTCCAGGTATTCTAAGCAAGCCTCATTGTGCCAGCAGTACCCATGAAATGGAAAGTCCCTCCATCCTAATTCATTCTACTTATGCCCACCAACTGTTGAAATGCTCAGGGACCCTACAGAGAGCTCTTCAAAGTTTTTTTTATTATTATTTTGTAATATTTAAGCTTCCCTGAATATATAGTGATTCTTGAATATCAAAGTAACTGTTATAATTGAAAGATGAGACTCTGGATATGTAACTTATTTGTGAAGACAAATAAGGCAAAGGGAGTAAGTTATTTAGTGCCATAAGCACCAGACACTACCTCATTAATTTCCAATACTCCATTTGAGGAAGCAAACAGGATTCAGGATAGAAGTAAATTACCGATCCATTAAAATGTTTAACTCAATATTAAAATAGAAAGAAATGTCTGTATATTATGTACACATTCCTGGAACTTAGCGCCTGATGATTTGCTATTCATTTGGAATTCTAATTCTTGTATAGTCATTTTTATACTTATTCTTTTAACCAAAAATATATATTGAGGAAGAAAAGACATGCCTATGAGTTTTAAATGATCTGATTAAATTTGTTCTGTATTAGTGAATGTCATGCGTTTGCTTTTTATGTTATTCATCTGAAATGTATACAGTAGTATATGCCTTTTCAAAGATGATTTAGAAACCAGAACTGTTTATAATTCCATTATGTGAATTTCTCTATTATCAAATGCCCATTTATAGAAATTTCTTTTCAGAGATAATTGAACCTAACTCTGATATGTGACATTTTCATTTCTGAGATTATATAACCTTTATCCTTTACACTAAGGTAGGTTGAATGTGATATATGTGACAGCCTTATTTCTTATCTGAGATAAAATAGAAAAGTACAAGTTCAATTTCTAGGTGACTGTGTATTAAAGAATATTGCAGTCTGTTGGGGAGCAGAGAAATTAGTTATTGAATACAATATAAAAAGGCCCATCTGGCCTTGTTTTTTGAATTTTGGTGCACATGTTAACAAGTGAAAGTTTTACTAAAAGCAGATAGTATAAAATAAATTTTAGCTACAGATAAACTGAAATTAACATTTTTAAAAGTTCTTACTAACAGAGGTAATTTCAGGTTTGGGGATATTTCCTTTAAAAAATAATAAAGAATTTAAGTTACCCAAATTAAATATGAGTGTGACTATTTGTAATGAAATGATGTGTCATGAAAAATTATACATTTTTAAAAGTTTTATAAATACTATGAACCTCATGAAATCCATAAAAATAATTTGTTTTACTTAATAAGTTTACATATTTTTAAAAGATTTTTTGCTATTTTAATTAAATGTTATTAGACGTATTATTTTCCAAGTAGAGGAAAAAAGCATAGTTTATATTGTCATCCAGAATAATTGGTCAAACTGTATTTTTTCTTAGTAAATCAGAAAATTGTTTTTAAATGACACTTTATTAGTAATTGAATACAAATTACTAAGATTTATGCAAATTTAAAAAATATTCTCTAAAGTTGTTTTCATATGTGTAATATTTGTAAAGTTTTCCATAGCCTACTTTTTGACCTCCTCTACTTCAAGCCTCATTGCTCTTTCACAAACTTCCATCTTTATTCCTGTGTAGTAACATTAGCGATTTTATATTTTGCTGAGTAGTAAAAACTAACTTGTCCGAAATTCATCCTCTATAGATTCAACTTCAAGGAAAGGGAACGGTTTCTTATAGTGCTCCAAGAAAATCATCTAGTCCTTGGCAAACATGACACATTGATGCTGGTACGTCCATCCCACACTTTATATCCAATTACACCAGAAGATGGAGAGAGGTAGTAAATTCTACCACTACTATGTCAGGTTGTCACCAAGGCTCCAACCTCTGAGCACAACATGAGAAGGGTGGTGCTATTGCCCACCACAACAGTGAGTTAGCAGGACACAGGTCAGACCATATTGTTCTTATATCCATAACCTGCACTCAACAGAGAGAATGGTGATGATTTCTGGGTCTGATTTGCTGGATTTTTATGGTAAAGCCAAGAGTAGGTCACCTGCTACTGATTCTATGTCCATAGTTTCTCTAGTGAACACCACTCCAGGTGGCCAAATGTTTGTGTGTGCTGCTTGGCCATCTGTCCTTGTTGGCACAATATTCACTGAGAAACTAATGATAAAGGACACCCTTTGTTGTAATACAGTTGATTATTCAACAAATTATGAAAGATACGTTGTTCATTTTTCATGTCTTCTTTTTGGATCCTGCCTATTAATTCAACATTTTCTTGGATGGCTTGAAAATAGAGCAAATCCTTCAAAGTTAGTAGTAAATCACAGTTTTGCATACAAAATAAACTTTGTTTCATGAGGAGTACATTATTTTTGTAAAAAATACTATAATCTGAAGTAATTGTTAGGTAATTTTTTTTTTCAGCCCAGAGGTCTTTTGTTTTATTATTTTATTTTTTTTAACACCTATTATGCCATGAATTCATAGGGAATAGGTTCCAGCAGCTCAGGCTTCTTCCCATTGGTTCTCACAAAGTGTGCTTCTCTGGGTGGAGCAGGCTGGCACTTCAGTTGAACCCAGGTACCTTTCTCTTCAGCTTCTTTCTTTAACTGATCATTTTCCTTCACGTGTTTCAGGAAGCTGTCTCGGCTCTTAGAGTGCCTAATGTGCTCAATATGCACATTAATTCTCTTGGCAAGAATCTTGCCCTTAACTTGTTTGCTTACAACAATGCCAACAGCATGCTGGGTAACGTTGTAGACTCTTCCAGCTTTGCCATGGTAACACTTGTGGGGTATTCCTTTTTGAATAGAACCCATTCCCTTGATGTCTACGATATCACCTTTCTTATAGATTCGCATATATGTGGCCAAAGGAACAACTCCATGTTTTCTAAAAGGCCTAGAGAACATATATCGGGTGCCTCTCCTCTTTCCCTTTGTGTTCGTCATTTTGGCGAATTACTGGAAGATGGCGGTTCCGGCCCGTTAGGTAATATTTTTTAAGTAAATATTGACTCCCGAATGAACATATCTAAAGTCTTACTTCACCCAGAATTATAGTACTTTATTAGGTTGGTGTAAAAGTCATTGTAGTTTTTGCCATTAAAAGTAATGACAACAATGTATATATTGCCCGATATCAGTGAAAAATTTCTAAAACGCGAGAAGAGTTTGTAAGCCACTCAAATTTCATAAAGGCAGTATTATTCAAGTAAGGGTGTTACTACATATATAATAATTATCTGAAATTTGTGAATTTTGTAGATAACGTTGTAGAATGATTAGTATGTAAAAAGCTTAGCAGAATCTCACAACAAGCAATGCTTAGTTACTTAATTTTGGCATTTCAGTGTCTCATAAATCAAAAGATAAGCCTTCAGTGTTCCTGAGATCATGAGGTTTGTCAAGTGAGTAAATTGAATTAGCATGATCAACATGCATGGTCCAGAAGTTACACATTTCAGCTTAGATATTAAATTCGAACGGGTCAGATCAGCATCAACTTATAATTTTACAGATTCATAGATTCAACTGCAGGAAGAAAAACCTTGACAGACTATGCAGTTCAAAATTGATTAGGACAATATTCAGGAAATCTCACAGAAGTTCTTAGGATCTGACATCAAGTGTGCATGAGTACTTACCTCCAGGACAAAGAGATTTTTAATTGATTTTGAAAATTAGAAAATTAGTCATATATATGTGACCTTGTGGTCTATCCATTCTTCTGTGATGTTTGGTTTTGTTGAAGGAAGTATTGGCTTTTTGACCTAGACCAACCTTCTTATATTTCATCATATGCTTGTCAGAAAAAATTTGTCAGGCTCTGCAACTGTTTATCTTTCTCTCAGGCTGTATTGCAGATGCTCTAATTCCCTGGGAGAATATGTATTCATTTCTTTTTTGCTATCAATCTATGTCTAACAAATGCTATATTTCTAGAAGATGCTATGCTGGGCATTTTGTGACTTTCACTTAGCATGAAACATTGTAATGCACTGTTCAGGACAGTATTCCTTTGCATACCCTGGCAGAAATATTATTTTCAGTTCTAAATATGCTAGATTCCTTAATAAAAAACTTTTTAAAGCAGTGTGTTTAAATTAGAGTAAGATAAGCTGTTTAAATGCTTAATATGTAAGAAACAAATTTTGGACTTAAAAGAAAACCTTGAAGTCAATTGAAATTTTATTTTAAGTGTTTTTTTTAGCAAGCCAAAATTGATTTGATTGACTAGTCCCACATTTTACAGTGAATACCTTAGGGACATGAATTCGTTTATTACTTGTGAGATTTTATTTTTACTTTCTGACAGCTCTCACTCCCTTGCTTTTCACAGCTACAATTAATACTCATTTCTATTAGCACACATGTCCTCTTGTCAGCCTTGTATTTTACTTTTCCCATAGATATGATTTATCTAGTAATAAACTGCTACAAAGACTGGCATGAACATCTGTATAATTTATGTCTGAATATATTGGTCAGTTGATTTATTATTATCCTACTGTACTAACGATCAAATGGATTATGTGCGGAACCAAGTTAAAACAGTTTCTGGCCAGCCATCCTTTCATATGATATTTTTATTAAAAGCTTCCCTTTTTATGGTGGCCGTCAATGTATATGAAGTGGTCTATGAGCTGGCCCTTGACTGATTATACTAGCATTCTTTCCTTTAAAAAATATTCAAATACATATAATTAATATTTACTGCATTTCAACCCCATCATTGGAAAGGTCTCTAGTCTGGTACAAAACAGAAATGACTTTAAAAAAATGGTTCCAGTGCTTTGACGGTTGATAAAGAATAATTCAAGGACTAACTTCAAAATACAGTTACAACTCCTCAAACTCAGAATTTCACATTAGCACCAAAATTTAAATGATACTTTTTCCCTCCAAAAGAACTCAAGTAGTTTTTACAAAGATTATAGAGGTGAGTCTTATTCAAACTCCCAGGATCTCTGTAGATATGAGTTTTCTTATTATTCCTATTTTGCAGGTAGTTGAGTTTGTTGTAGCTTGGATGGTTAAATAAAGTCTTATAGGTATCTTAGGAATATTTAAGAAATAGTTATATAATGGAGTTTAGATTTTCAAGCCTCAGTTTTGCCTTTCCTCTACACTCCTTATTTCTTTTTGAGGAATTGAGTAGGTTTGGTTGCAAAGACATTAAAAAATAGGATGTTTCTGTTACAATACAGATTTCCTGATTGTGATGTATTGTTTAACCTTATTCAGTAAAATGCAACATCTTATGGGACTTCTGTGAAACAAGTATCTGTGCCAAGAATAGTTTTTAGAAAAAAAGAAAAGTAAGAATAAAACAAAATGAAAACAGATTTGAAAGCTAGTGTCACAGCCTGGATGTAGAAAATTAAAAGTCAGCTCCTTTCATTGGTAAAGAAAAATAGCAATTTATCTTACCATGCATTGAATAGTCCAGAAGGTTGGCTTCCAAATAGTGGGATTATAAATCTTAGCAAAATAGTCACAGAAACTGAAAGGGACCACAAATGACTTAAATGTCATTTATATAGAGTTTGTGACTCCTGTGAACTCTACTTAAAGATGCAGAGAGCCTCTCGGACACAAGTGGCTTTTTAGTAACTTTACATATTTGAATTCACCTCTTTGACAAAGATAGACAATCAGTTAGTGTGGTGATGAGCAATGTTTATCCAGTTCTACATCTGTATTACTCTATACAAATAATTCCATGAAGAAATAGAGTAGTTAGAGGTGGAGTGAAGCAATCTTGGGCTGCAATGACACTATAAGACTAGTCTGCTCCAGCTTCTAATTTCAAGGAGATAAAATAATAATAATAATAAAAGTATTACCTGAGGAAGATATGTAGCAATTTGAAGTCACTAATTTTAAACTGAGCCTTTAGTAAAAATAGTTTTACTTTTTCCACCTAACTGATATGGTTTGGATCTATGTCCCCACCCAAATCTCATGTTCAATTATGATTACTAATGTTGGAGGTGAGGCTTGATGGGATGTGACTGGGACTTGAGGGTGGATCCATTCAGTTTAGCACCATCCCCTTGGCGCTGTTCTCTTAATAGAGTTCTTATGAGATCTGGTTGTTGTAAAGTGTGTGGCACTTCTCTGTCTCTCTCTTAGTCCCGACCCTGTCATGTAGATGCCTATTCCTGCTTTGCCTTTTGCCATGAGTAAAATACCCCTGAAGCCTCCCCAGAAACAGATGCTGCCACACTTCCTGTACAGCTTGTGGAACCATGAGCCAATTAAACCTCTTTGTTTGTAAATTATCCAGTCTTAGGTATTTATAGCAGTGCAAGAATGGATTAGTACACTAAAGGACGGATTCTTACTTATATAACTTTTGAATGAGAGAGATAACTCACTTGTGTACTTACAAAGTTAAAATATTTATTTTTCGCAGTTTTTAAAATAGTGTGTAAAGGTATATAAAAATGATTAAAATTTAAAACAAAAATAAAATAATTTTAGTTAACCAAACCAAATTCAAAAACATATATTTGGAAATAATACCAGTTTTTACTTTGTTTTGTTCTTTGCTTTATTCCCAGAATTCAGAAGAGGCACATATTCAATATATTTTTGTGAATGAAAGAACAAGGATGGAATGCTGAAATCGGCACATATTTCTTTCTTCTTTTTTGTTTCCATATTTTATGTTCTATGGTACATGTGCACAACGTGCAGGTTTGTTACATATGTATACATGTGCCATGTATACATGTGCTGCACCCATTAACTCGTCATTTACATTAGGTATATCTCCTAGTGCTATCCCTCCCCCCTCACCCTACCCACGACAGGCCCCGTGTGTGATGTTCCCCTTCCTGGAAATCGACACATATTTCTAAACAATGAAATACTGCCTGTAATGGGCTAAGTGTTGTGCATGATCCTCATTATGCTTGTTTTGAGAAATACTAAAAATTACTATACTTTTTCAGAAAGAAATAACAGATGTGTAGGAAATGCAATACCTGAGAAAACTGAACTGAAATTTCCATTATATGAATTCTAAAAGCCTTGAAAATTAGTTTATTTAAATAAACCAACTACAACGAACTTATGCACTTGCAAAATAGGTATAATCAACAATATTCATTCAATTTTTATTAAATAAGTAATATTATTTTAAATTTACTTTGTTTCGAAACAGGGGAGAAGTCTTATGTCATTTTCAAGTTTGTTAATATCCTCAATATCCACATGATGTCTTATGATATGAATGAACATTTTAAGGCTTTTTTAAATGTAAAAATTTGTCATTAGATTCAATATGGGGGTCATATTTTGTTAAATTGAAATGGAAAAAAATTATTTTACCACATATGTGTCATGAAATGATGATAAAATATAGAATTCTGTGCAGATTTTATAAAAAGATGCTTTTAACTTGTGACCCTACTACATTTTCTTGAGTATTTTTTAATTATATTTTTATGAATTCATTAAAGCAAATGTTCAAATGTATACAAGCACATTTTCTGGATTTAGGATGTCCTATACTGAGTGAATTAATGGACCATAATTTTGTTGTTCATTCTCACTGTGCCTCCACACTTAGACTTGACACTTGGTTTGGATATTGACCGTTGTTTGTCTCAACACCAGAAAAAGTTTGGGAGAGCACTTGTATGTTCCTGCTTGCTTTCTTGTGCCTCTGCCACCCTGAGGTCATGCTCAGGCTAGCCTGCTGAAGGGTAAGAAATGCATGGAGCAGAGTCAAATTGTCCCAATTGTCCCAGCTAACATCAGCTGCCAGATCCACCGACAGCCAGATGTGTGAGCAATCAGGCAAGATTAGTTCCTAGCTAACCACCCTAGATAAGTAAATGATTTATTATTATATGCCACTTTGGTCTTCCAAGAATTGTTTTTGTTGTTGTTCTTGTTATTTGGTTTTGTAGTGTCAATGGATAATGAATATCAAAATATTCACACACAGAAAATGATGATGTTAATTTTATTTGCAAACTTCTTCCTTCTTTCAGGGACCCTGTAACGTTATACCATTAAATCATGAGAATGGCATTTTTTTCTAAAGAACCTGGCAATAATTAATTCAAGCATGATTCAACTCCATTAAATTAACTTGAAAAGATCACAATAGCAGTTAGAGAATTGGCAGTGTCCTTTCTGTGTCCTGATAGTGAACCAAAATTTGACCTCATCAACTGTTCTATTGATATCCCAGATGAATTATCTGAAGTATTTTCCCTATGGATTTCTCTTCAGTTTGTTTTCTAAGAGGTTTTAGGAATTCATTAGCAATGATTAAAGAAAAATCTGCCTATTTTCACTTACAATGTCTGACTTTATCCTAGCAATTTATGACCCCTTAAACTTAGAATTCATTGAAAAAGGCATAAGTAAAAGCTTGATTTCTCCTTTTTTCCCAAGGTTATACCATATAAAACATATTTTTTAACAGTATACTAGATCACTACAATGCCCTCCTAAAATGTATACGTATCTATCTGAGTTTCGTCATTAATACCATATTCTAAATTTAAAAATATATGTCAATTATCCTCAAAGGGTTCGGTTCAATGCAGTGGCCCAGAAATGGGATATAAATTTTGAATAATATTTAGAGTTATTAAAATATGAACCTTTAAATTTGTGCACACACACACACACCCCTGTTCTATGCATTGTGGTATGTATTTTGTATAGGTCTATAAGTAAAGTTGGCTAAATAATGGCTCCCAAATATATCTACATCGTAATCCCTCGAACCAGAGAATGTTACCTTTATAGTACAAAAAGGACTTTGCAAATGTGATTAAGGATTTTGAAAGGCAAATATTATGCATTATTCAGGTAGACCTGATATAATCACATGCCTCCTTATAAGAGGGGTGCTGGAGGAATCCGAGGCAAAGACCAAGGTGATAGAATGACTGAAGTAGAGGTTGGAGTTCCAACCTCTTCAAAGTTGTTGCAACCACTCTGAAGGTGGAAGAAGAAGCTACAGAAAAATATATATGGCCGCCAGAAGCAGAAAAGTGGCAAAAAAATAAATTCTCTCATGAGAGCCTCTAGAAGACACCAGACTTTTTAACACCTGAACTTTAGTTGAATAATACCAGTTTTGTACTCCTGACCTTCAGAATGGTAAGAGAATACATTTGTGTTGGTTTAGACCCTTAAGTTTGCAATAATTTAATTTGTTGCAGCAGCAATAGGAACACACACATGGTGTGGAGAGTTTGTAAATGTATCACCTGCTGTTCTAAGGTAGTGTTTAATCTTTTTTTTAAATTTTTTTTTCAGGCCTTAGTTGTCTCTGAGTCTAACATTCTAGTACTGAGCTTTCAAGTGTTTGGACATGAAACTCATTTCTTTTTAGTCGTTATAATATAAACTGATAAATACGACTCAGCATATTCTGACCTGACCTGATCAGAGATTCATAAATTTGAGTCGAATCCCAACATAGTTTTTGAAGCTGCAAATATTATTGTTTAGAGTTCTTCATGAATTAGGATCAGAGAGAGAAGTCAGCCTCCCTAGTTCTCTGGTAGTAACCTTAGAATTTAGGTTTGTCACAGGTTATCTTAGTTGAGAGATCACTGACCTATTTATTCATGATTTTCATCAAATTGTTTTTTCTATATGCAAATGTTCTACTTATTCCATGTTTGTCATGAATTTGTCGTTAATTCTACAAGCTTTTCTACACACTGTATGAAGCATCATTTTTCAATGACTTTAATCTTTCTCCAAATTGCTCCCTTTGATTTTACTATGCTGTTATCTAGCAAAGAAGCCTGTGTTCTTCAACGTAAAATCTTTTATGCAACTTGACCATTTTTCTACTTAGTCTTTTCTTTACTAAACCATAGCTAAAAGTTTTTTAAACTGAATTCATAAGCTTATGTCTTTCCATACACCTGTAGAGTCCTTTGTACTTCACACACACACACACACACACACACACAAGTTCCAACTTTATGTTTTCATTGTTGAGTACAGTGATGTTTGGACAAAACTATGCATTTGGCAAAATGTGCCTGTATTGATTTTGCATTATTTTATTAAGACATTATGTTTTTCTCTTCTAAATCTCAGGTCTCCTTTAACACCGATCATTGGCTTCATTTCAGAGTGATCCTATTGTTTGAATCAACTTTGTGTAAAGATATGAGTTTATCTTTAATAAATTATTCTGTCGGCCAAAAACCATAAGGGGTCTCCAAGGAAGTCATTAGATTTTAAAGAAAAGCATTGTCATAAACTGCTTTCAAGTTGAAATAAAAATAACTTCACAACGAATCACATGTGTGAAGCAGGGTGTTTTGGATAAATTTCCTCTGTCTCAAAGCCTGAAACCTTTTCAAAAGTTCATGTAACTGAACCTATTCTCTTTGTGGTAGCCTAAAATACTTTGTATGTCTGTGGGAATTCTCCAAGAATTAGCTGCATGTATATAGTGAAAGGATTTTCAGTGCACATAACGATTAATTCAAAGTCACTGCATGAAAATGCCTTTAGGTGAAAACAAAACATTGTCCTTTATCTTGTGTGTAATACTGAGCATGTACTCAGAGTTGGCCTACTTATGAACTTACTTTACATGTTGCTCCTTGAATTATCTCTTAGTGCTTTGTTAATTTTCTCATTCAATGAATGCAGACAAGTGTATCAGGGTTTTTCAAAAAATTCCATTAGGAATTACAAATAAATATTTCAAATACAGGTCAAAATTGAAAACTAGTATTTTTCACTTTGCAACTTTCAAATTCTTTATAACTTCTAACAAGATACTACAGAACTTTTTGTTAACAAGAGTGCCAATATCAACACATAGTAAGTTTGATGATATAGTAGGAAAATTCTTCTTGACAAATTCCAGTTCTTAAAACAAAGACACCGTAACTAATTATTTATCCTTCTGGGGCTTCCCAGATCCTGAGCTCCTAATATGACGTCTTGTCCCACCAAAAAATATTAACCTAAAATCCAAGTATTTATGTTTAACATAAATTATATGCGGGGTTGGCATTTTATGAAGCTCGGTATCTTCTCTTTCATGAATTAACACCCAGTAACTTTTGGTTTTCAATTCCTCTTGGCCATTATTTTATGGAAATAAGTGCAGTCTGTTAAGAGCTTTGTTTACAGTCTCATGGTTTGGTAAGCAAAGGTTGTTACAACAGAGAACAGCTTTTTATAAAGACAAAGAAGAAAGAGAAAATTGTAGATACAGGAAGAGTCTAGTTTTTATTGTTACTCTTGTGGTGGTGGTGGTTGTAATTGAAGCAGTATCAAGCTGATTCAAAAAAGGAGAGGAGAAGATTTACGGCTAGAAATAAGTTCTAGAGATTACTCTTCTTATTCGTCTTCTATTCTCTTTTCACCAAAATTCCTAGAGGATATGATCTTGCTGGTTACCAAGCTGTTCTAGCTAAATGTGTGGTTAGGTGAAATTAGAGATGAATAAATGTAAGACCAATGATAAGAGTGAGTTAAAGAAGTGTACTATTATGGATAGAGATTATTGAGAAGGACACTATATTTTTCTTGTTACAGGATAATGTTTTCGAATTTACCAATATGCTAGTCTTCTGCCATATTGAATGATTCTAAAATAGATACACAATCAAAACACATCAAAATGTGTACTTAGACTTTTGGCGCAATAATGATTTAATAATATAAATAAGTATTCTAAACCTTATGGCCTCATGGCCTTAAAACTTTAGAAGTAAGCAACTATTCCCTTTTCAGATATCATGTAATCAAGCAACTTTACAAAATAAGTTACATTTTTACCTATGAAACGTTTGTGCTAACGATTATTCTTCACTACTCACGCCAAATTTGAACATCTAGTGCACTCAGAATTTGAGTTGTACACATCGAATACACTAAATAGATTACTGCTTCAAAGAATCCATTAAAACTATAGATCACACACAATATACACATTAGTAACAAAGGCACCTATGGGGCAAATTGTGTTTACCTGTATTGGAATAAATTACAATGTTTGGCAAATATTATCTAAAGAAATATCCCTAATGATATCCTTTAAGAGTATACTGTTAAAAACAAGTTAACATGAAAAATAAATGAGCTAGAAAAGCTATTATTTTAAATTACTTCGGTTTTCAAATGCTACATAAGAAATGCTGGCCCAACAATTAATATGTGTATGTTTCTTTTTTCACATAGTTTTAAAAGAACAGAAATTTACATTTAATGTGCATAACTAAAGTTGGGCATTTTAACTATTTTGATATTTTGAATAGAATCCTATAAACATGACAGAAAAGAAGCAATTTAATGTTTTAATTCAGAGCACAATCTTTGGCACCAACCTATTTAAGTTCAAGTCCTGACACTGCCACTTTCTACCAGGGTGTCTTTGTAATATTGGATAATAAAATAACTTGAGCCAAAATGTATTACAAGAAAGAAATTTGACATAAAGTACTTAGAACAGTGATGTACACTAAACTCTATGAAAGTGTTTATTATTTTTGTTGGTACTTTTTTTGTAACATTTCCATGCTTAGTTTTCAGTTTTATATTCGATTTGTAAAAATTTGCAACTTAAAACACCCCAAAATATTACCTGTGTTGCTGAGATGTGCTGTTAACATTAGCTTGGTAACTATTCTCCAAACTCAAATAGTATCCATTCAGATTGTAATGTGTCACCATTGGTTCACTAGGAAGCTGTTTGAAAAGAACAAGAGAAATACCACTGTTCACGAACCTTTGCTCATAAATGTAAGCAGCAGCACCCTAGTATAGCTCTGTCTGTTAAAGAACCAGGGCTGAATTACCTGTTACATGAACAGACCGTGAATTCAAGCTCACTAATCCATTCTAATGAGGGCTCTATCCTCATTAGTTAAAACAAAAAGGAATAAGATATAACAGCACCCACAGATCTAAATAGCACTTTAAATTCTTTATAAATCTAATTTTTATCAATGTGTATGTTAAATCTAGATTGACTTGCTGAACATAACAAAAAGATACATGAGTATGACATGGATTATAAATCCTGAAAGCCCATTTGTTTTGCTTCTCCTCCCTTTTTAATAGCCTTTATAGGATTTCTACAGTCGTGTTTTTCTTATTGCTACCGTACATATATTAAACTTTCATGAATCACTTACATGCCAAAGAGGCACTGCTTTGTAATTTAAGTAAGGCTTTATAATGAAGAGTGGCATATTAGTATAATTGTTCTGTGTAATGCAGTGCAGGGTAATTGGTAAAACTCACTCAAAGATTTTCATATAATCCAATCAAGATTTATTAGGTTTGTGCAAAAGTCATCGCAGCTTTTGCCGTTACTTTCAAGAGCAAAAAAATGCAATCGCTGTTGCACCAACCTAATACTAAAATACTATTAGTCCATTTACACTGTCCTTTATATTATTCCTCATGCCTACAGAGTTTTAAGCTTATACTTCTTCCTGTCTTTCTACTAAAGCATTCTAAAATCAGGTGGCCTATTTGTTTGTTCAAAGATTTGACAACCAACTAATGTTTTACAGAGAATCTTCTACTAGTCCTCTCTGCAAATGAGGAAAAAAACATAAAATTAATAAGTAATACATTTTTATAGCACTATTTTTAAAGCTATATATTTAGTTCACAGAACTGTCGTATTATCAGATTATACCTATGCTTTTATTGGTATAGTAAATGTGACAAGTGATAGTAGACAATTTTTTCGATAACGTTCTTCACAGACAAGAAAGAAAAATCAAAAAATCTCTGACAATTATCTAGGTCAGTTTACTCATTTTTTTACTTATAAGACTGTGATATCTTACTGCTGTAGGCGAAGTAGAAAATTAATAAGTTTTCACATATTGTAAATGTTCTCAATTGGTATGCTGAAGTTCACTGCTGTTTCAAAACCTTTTCCAGCTGACCTACAGATTTTGACAAACTAGAGTTTAAACTGAGGGAGACAAAAAACGCATTTGTAGAGAAACTTTAATATTATTTCAGGTATGAATCTAGTCATGCACAGTCACCTCAATTTGGGTCCAAACAAATAGTGCATTTTTAGTAATAGAAACGAGAACATTGCCTCATGTGCACATATTGAGTGTGTAATCAGGTTAGTAAAAATTCAAGCAGTTACTCAATGCTGAAGTGACTGAATAAAGAGTGTAGTATCTCTGTACAGCAAAGGAAACAGTCAACAGAGTTAAGAGGCAGCTTACAGGATGGGAGAAAATAGTTTCAAATGATACTACTTATAAGGAGTTAATATCCAAAATGTATAAGGAACCCAAACAATTTAATAGCAAGAAAACAACCTGATTTTTAAAAAAATGGATAAATGACTCAAATAGACATTTTTTCAAGATAAGACATACCAGTTGTCAACAAGTATATTTAAAAATGCTCAATATCACTAATTATCAAGGAAATACAAATTGAAACCACAATGAGGTATCACCTCACACTTGTTAGAATGGCTACTATCAAAAAGACAAAAGATAAGTGTTTACAAGCACGTGGAGAAGAGAAAACCTATTTACACTGTTCGTGAGAATGTAAATTATTTCAGCCCTTATGAAAAGCAGTATGGAAGTTCCTCACAATATTAAAATTAGAACTACCATATTAACCCAGCAATCACACTTCTGGGTATATATCTAAAGGAAATGAAATCGATATGTTAGCTGAGTATGGTGGCTGAAAACCATAAGTCCAGAACTTTGGGCGGCTGAGGTGAAAGAATTGCTTGACGCCAGGAGTTTGAGACCAGCCTGGGAAGCATAGCAAGATTCTGTCTCTAGAAAAATAAAAATTCAAAAATAGTCAAGCAGGTGGCATGAACCTGTAGTGTTAGCTGCTGGGAAGGTTGAGGCTCAAGCATCCCCTGAGACCAGGAATTTGAGGCTACAGGGAGCTATGTTCATACTACTGCACCCCAACCTGGGTAACAGAGTGAGATCCTGTCTCTAAAGAAAAATTATGTCAAAAAGAGATCTGCATTCTCACATTCAAATATTCATTGCACCATTATTCACAATAACCAGGATATGGAATCAATCTAAATGTTCATCAACTGATGAATGGATTTTTGAAATGTGTCATTTATATACAACATTTCAAAATGTTCCTTATATTTGGCTTTTAAAAGGAGGGAAATGTTGTCACTTGTGACAACATGGATGAACCTGAAGGACACTGTGTTAAATGAAATAACCCTTGCACAAAAAGACAAGTATTCCTTGATTTCGCTCCTATGTGGAATCTAAAACAGTTTAATTCACAGAAGTAGAAACTAGAATGGTGGTTACCAGGGGTTGGAGAAGAGGGGGCTGTAGAGATGACAATCAAAAGACAAAGTTTCAGTTACCCAGGAGGACTAAGCTCTGGAGACCTATTTTACTGAGTGGTGACTATAGTTAATACACACTTGAAAATTTTAAAAGTCCTCACCACAAAAAATAACTACATGAGGTGATCAATGTGTTAGCTTGATTTAAACCATTTCTCAATGTAGATGTATATCAAAATATTATGCACATAAACATATACAACTTCTATTTGCCCATTAAAAAACTAAAACAGTGAAAAATCTGTAGATACATTTATAGAAGCTGAAAGATGAGTTACTTAATTATAATAACTTCTGTCTTTTTGTAAACAAATTTGTTCAATAATACTACATTCATACAATGATGTTAACATTTCATAGGATATCATTTCTATAAATGATTTGAGTATCATTGCTCTAATCCATGCATGTGCATATGTATGTGCATGTCTTAAGGCTACCACAAAATAGTTCTACACATAATACTCAAATACATACATATAGACTAATTGCCATTCATATATTAGGGTGCTAAAACACACAGATACAAAGGAGGATAGGCAAAAAGTTACGCACAGGTCATGCTTTGCATCTCAGAAAGCACAGCACGATTAAGGCATTCACACTGCTCTGTAGATATAGGTGTAGACAATAACAATATTCTAGGTGTGTATTACGGGGATTATAGTTTCTTCAAAACATTGGCTAAGTTTATTCTCTAGACTGGGTGAAGAGATATATGAATATGTGCCATTCATTGAAATACGTCAGGGTCTAACTGCCAGATGAAAACAGAAAATTAAATGTTAATTCTTGCTTTTCTAATTTTAAAGTAAATAAATGAACAAACCTGGCTGTCATCCAGGAATAATATAAGCTATAAATACAAGTGGAAGCAGAATGTGGAAAAACCAGTTTAACTTCCCATTCTCTATTACCACCCCCACTATACACACACATAAGCATTTGCACACAGAATGATGAGCAAACAAAACCCACAAACATATACACATAGCTGTATAAAGAGCCTCTAACCTTTGCAACCTGAAAAAGTTGGAAGAAAAAGGGGAACAGATGCTCAAGTCACTGTCAACAGGCATGCAGTTTCTGCCCCAACCCCGAGATTAAATCCGCTTCCTAGATAACGAGCCCTCCAGGAAATTTGGGGAATTAAGGAAAGAAAAGACCTATATCCTGTTTCCTTTCTGGAATTCTGGGCAGTGGCAGCCTCTCAGGCTTTCCCTATATTACGATGGCATGAAATCAACAAGCAGACATGGCTGTGTGGCAGACTAGTGTGTCAGAGTGGCAATGTATGACTTTCAAGAAGCACTATCAAGTTTCTGGTAATCCTCTGAGAAGAAGAGTGAGTGACCATATTTTCAGATGTTACCAAGGGTAACATACAGAAATAACTGCCAAAGTAGCTGGCATATTTGAATTGCACTGTGATTGTGCAAGAGTAGGCCCCAAGAGATGCAGAATGAAAATTAAAATGGATGATAAGATGAGGATGAACATATTTCAGTATTAATTGTATAGTAAGGTAAGGAGAGATGAGAATTACATACAATTTAATTGTGTGTTTTTTTTTCTTTTTTATCTCAGGTGATGTAAGTTTGGAAAGATATTGCCCAAAGACCAGACACATGTATCTGAATATATAACACCAACCCAGGGAAAAGGACAGAGGGGAAAATAAATTTAGAACTTCTTACTTCAGATTAAATGTTTCAGACTGAAAGGAAATACTGTTTTTTGTTTTGTTTTGTTTCTGTACTACCTATGTTAATTACATTTAATTTTAAAACACAGATGAGAAACCAAAATGAGGTAATTTTTTATATTTTAAGTTTATTTATGGAAAACTGGAATTCGGAGAAAAAGTCAGAAAACCAATATTCATATCTTTTAATAAAAGAGCGTACTCAGCAATAAACCTTTAGAAGTATAATCAAAACATTTAAACACAAATGTGTCATTATGTTATACATTCTGCTGTTTTGCTTATAAATTATAAGCAAAACAATATTAATGGGACACTAAAAACTACAAATAAATAACATGAAAATATGTTTAAAAATAAAATTATCTGATTAGAATTAATTTGTAGGGACTGTATAATATGAAAAAAAATTTTAAATGTCTAGAAGCTATTGAGTTCAGTTCTAAATTTTCAGATTCTCCTTTTGGTTACTTTTTATTAGAGGGGGGCACATAATCAGCCATTATTTTATCTGATTAATTGTTTTACTTGTCATTGATCACATTGCTAATTATTTGCATTTCAACAAGTTTAGGGCATTTAGTTAAAGACCAGTTGCACAGCAAGATTTAAAACTCTAGACAGCATACCTTAGAGCACCGTAAAAAGAGCATTACCTCCAGAGTTTTGTCATTCACTGCTAAACAAGGAGCCCAGCATGCCTGGATTATGTCAAGAGAAGAGAACCCAACCCAATATGACACATTAAGAACCACATATAAGGAGACAACTGAAATATCTATGTTTTCCATGATAATTTTCATCATGTTAATAATTCCGAGATATATTTAGATCTATAAGTATAATATTCTTCTTTGAGAAGCTAATATTTAAACTCAATGATATGCCACATCGTTTAACCATAGTCAATAGGCACAATAGAACTTTTCTATCATGATTCAAGAACCCATTTAATTTCTTCTTCCAGAAAGCCAGAAGACTAGTTGTCTAGAGTTTAGATCATTAAGTAGTGACTTGGGAAGATGTTATAGAAAATCCAGATGTACACATTAATAATGAGACTAAGTATATGTTTCAGTCTCTTACAGTAATAAGCCATATTTGTTTATAACAGATTCTATGATTGGTTTATTATTTCCAGATGAATGGAACAGCCACCATCACTTCAATGAAAGGAAAGTCTGCAAACTCCACGTGTGGAAGAATGAAAAGTCATGAGAGATAAGGGAAAATATTTGGTGAAGGTAGTAGAAGGTATTCTAAAATTTAGCCTATTATAATAGAACCTTAATTTTTGTCCACTTTCCCAGAAGATTTAGAATAGCATTAGCAGCACCTTTTTTACAGCAACACATCTTCATGAACTCATGGATGATGTTTGTAGTAAAGTGACTACTTCTAATGCTAGCAAATAAGCAGATACATTTCAAGGAAGGACACAAAATCTAACACCTTCTTCAACAAATTTTTTTTCTGAGATGAAGAAGATTATGACCAGAAAATTTTCATAACCCATTATATAGCTGTTGGTATTACTCTATTTTCACACTGCTATCAGGAACTGCCTGAGACTAAATAATTTATAAAGAAAAGAGGTTTAATTGATTCACAGTTTCACATGGCTGGGAAGGCCTCAGGAAATTTACAATCACGGCACAAGGGAAAATAGGCATGTCTTACATGGAGGCAGGTAAGTCAGGGGTGGGTGGAACCTGCCACTTATAAAACTATCAGAGCTTGTGAGAACCCATTCACTATCATAAGAATAGCATGGGGGAAACTGCCCCCATGATCCAATCACCACCCACCAGGTCCCTCCCTCCACAGGTGGGGATTGCAATTCAGATTTCAATTTGAGGTAACATTTGAGTGAGGACGTGGCCAAACAATATCACTGTTTATACAGTCAGTCTGCAGGTTTCTGGAGGGTCACATACTTTAGACCCAAATTTTGTGCCTTTCTCCTAGAACCTCTCAACCACTCCCTGGAATCATCTTTCTGTATATCTATTCTGTCTTCCAAAATACTTATTTTGTTAGATATTGTGCGTTACTAGGGAAATATAAGCTGGACATATTTTCTTTCATTCCGCACAAATTGTGGCCAATTTATCCGATTTTACTAGGTGAACATCTTATTTTTACCAGATTATATCTCCTGGATTTTAGAGTTTGATACATTGCAGAGGTTTTTGTCATCTTAATTTGACCTAAAATCTTGTGGCTTTCTAATAGAATCCTTGAACCCAATGAACCCATCCTTATGTTTTATAACAGACTACTTTATAAAAATATCAGTCAGTGTGGTTTGTGTAGTATAATATGATGCCAAAATACTTCTCTTTCATAAACTTATAAATAAAAATGTTTTCAGAATTACCCATCATAGGAGGTTCATGGAGAAACCTTATTAAAGACCTACTCAGTTTCAAGATAATTAAGTGTATTCAATATATGAAGCCTAGTTAAATTATATAGAAGTAATTCAGTTTCAGAATATATTGGAATCCACTGCCTATACTAGCCAATGGATCCTAAGAATGATTTTAATTTTATTTTGATGGATAGATTTGAATAGCCCTCTCTTTAAACTCTGCTTGGAGAAGTTTCTTAGTATCAGAGAAGTAAAAAACTAAAGACCCCTTACCAAATCAATGTGTATCTACAAGGAAACTAATTACTTGCTACTCTTCTGATTTAAAATTGAGGGAAAAACATATGATGGGGCTATTAAAATGCTGACTCATTGATGTTCAAGGGTATTTGGTTCTACCATGTGAATTTGTATAACACTTGATATCCATATCAATTGTAACATTAAGTAAATGAGAACACACTGTCAGAGTAAAATCTTTGCTTCAGGTGGCACTAAATAGAATATACTGAGGTTTCAAACCATTGGCAAACAATATTGATTGTTTTGCTCATAGCCCATAGGAATTATACAAATTATACTCTTCCACAGTAAACCTTCTTACCAGGAATAATCTATTACAAGGACAGCACAAAATTTTCTTAAAAAGTGTTTATAATGTGTCTGAGACCTCCTCTGACTTCTACTTTAGTAGGATAGTCAAGTAACTTAGTCAGTAATTTGAGACGATAATTCAGATTTCTAAGGGTTTTGCTCCTATTATCTTACCCATGTTGTTAAAACATGAATGAGGCTAAGGCCTAGTCTTCAATTTTATACAGAAGTAATTGGTTTTATTAGTCTTAGAGGACAGGTTTACCAGTAATGGTTATTGCTTAACTGATAATGACATTAGTTAATTTTGAGTGCTAATTTTCTAGCATGCATTCTACAATTTCATGTATTTATTTTAGTTATTCCAAATCAATGATTTTTCATGCTAATTTAAATTTTTAACTAGGTCAGTTACAGTACTTTTTTTTTTTTTTTTTTGAGACGGAATTTCGCTGTGTCACCCAGGCTGGAGGGCAGTGGCGCAATATCTGCTCACTGCAAGCTCTGCCTCCCAGGTTCATGCGATTCTCCTGCCTCAGCCTCCTGAGTAGCTGAGACCACAGGCACCCGCCACCATGACCAGATAATTTTTTGTATTTTTAGTAGAGACGGGGTTTCACCATGTTAATCAGGATGGTCTCGATCTCCTGACCTTGTGTTCCACCGGCCTCGGCCTCCCAAAGTGCTGGGATTACAAGCGTGAGCCACTGCGCCCGGCCTACAGTACATTTTTTTAAACTTTTATTTTAAGTTCACAGATACATGTGCAGGTTTGTTATTAGGTTGTTGCAAAAGTAACTGCAGTTTTTGCCATTATTTTTAACTCCTATTACTTCTGTGCCAACCTAACACATAGACAAATTTGTGTCATGGGTTTTGTTGTGAAGACTATTTTATCACCCAGGTACTAAGCCTAGTACCAGTTTGTTATTTTTCCTGATCCACTCCCTCCTCCCACTCACCACCTTTCAAAGTTCCAGTGTTTGTTGTTTCCCTCTGTGTCCAGGTGTTCTCATCATTTAGCTTAAACTTATAAGTGAAATTATGCAGTATTTGGTTTTCTGTTCCTACATTAGTTTGCTAGGGTTAATGACTTTCAGCTCTATCCATGTTCCTGCAAAGGATATGATCTAGATTTTTATGGCTCCATAGTATTCCACGGTGTATATGTACCACATTTTCTTTATCTAGTCTAACATTAGTGGCCATTTAGGTTGATTCTATGTCTTTGCTATTGTGAATAGTGTGGCAATGAATATGCACATGCATGTGTCTTTTTAATAGAATGGTTTATATTCCTGTATTATTCTGTTTTCATTCTGCTGATAAAGACATACCTGAGACTAGGCAATTTACAAAAGAAAGAGATTTAATGCACTCATAGTTCCACGTGGCTGGGGAGGTCACACAATCATGGCAGAAGGTGAAAGGAATGTCTCACATGGCAGCAGACAAGAGAAGAGAACTTGTGCAAAGAAATTCCTCCTTATGAAACCATCAGATCTCGTGAGACTTATTCATTATCATGAGAACAGTACAAGAAATATCCACCCCCATAATTAAATTACCTCCAACCGGGTCCCTCCCACAACACATGGGAATTGTGGGAGTTACAATTCAAGATGAGGTTTGAATGGGAACAGAGTCAAACCATAAAATTTGCCCCAACCTCTCCCAAATCTCATGTCCTCACATTTCAAAACCAACCATGCCTTCCTAATGGTCATCCAAAGACTTAACACATTTCAGCATTAACTCAGAAGTGCACAATCCAATATCTCATCTAAGACAAGGCAAATCCCTTCCACCTATAAGCCTGTAAAATCAAAAGCAAGTTAGTTACTTCCTAGATACATTAGGGGTACAGGCATTGGGAAAATACAGGTGTTCCAAATGGGAGAAATTGGCCAAAATAAAGGGGCTACAGGCCCCATAAATGTTTGAAATCCATCAGGGCACTCAAATCTTAAAGCTCCAAAATGATCTCCTATGACTCCATGTCTCACATCCTGGTCACGCAAAGGGCCACAACCAGCTGCTTTCATGGGCTAGCACTGAGTGTCTATGGCTTTTCCAGGCACACAATGCAAGCTGGATCTACCATTCTGGGGTCTGGAGAAGAGTGGCCCTTTTCTCACAGCTCCACTAGGCAGTGCCCCAGTAGAGACTCTCTGTGGGGCCTTCAACCCCACATTTCACTTCTACACTGTTTAAGCAGAAGTTCTCCCTAAGGGCCCCACACAAGGCAAACTTCTGCCTGTCCATCCAGGAATTTCCATACATCCTCTGAAATCTAGGAGAAAGTTCCTAATCTCAATTCTTGACTTCCATGCACCTGCAGGTTAAACAACACATGCAAGTTGCCAAGGCTTGGGGCTTGCACCCTCTGAAGTCATAACTCGAGCTGTACCTTGGCATGACTGTACCTGTTCAGTCACGGCTGGAGCAGATTTGTATCGCAGGGCACCAAATCTCTAGGCTGCACACAGCACAGGACCCTGGGCCCAGCCCTTGAAACCATTTTTCCTCCTAGGCCTTCAGGCATGTGATAGGAAGGACTGCTTTAAAGATCTCTGATATGCCCTGGAGAAAGTTTCCCCATTCAGCTTCTCATTACTTATGCAAATTTATGCAGCCAACTTGAATTTCTCCTCAGAAAATGGGATTTTCTTTTTTAACACTTGGGTAGGCTGCAAATCGTCTGAATTTTGTGTTCTGTTTCTCTTTTAAAACTGAGTGCCTTTAACCGCACCCAAGTTACCTCTTGATTGCTCGCTGCTTAGAAATTTCTTCCACCAGATATCCTAAATCATCTCTCTCAAGTTGAAAGTTCCACAGATCTCTAGGGCAGGGGCAAAATGCCACCAGTCTCTTTGCTAAAACATAACAAGAGTCACCTTTGCTGCAGTTCCCAAGAAATTCCTCGTCTCTATCTGAGACCCTCAGTCTGGATTTAATCATCATATAATTATCAATATTTTGTTTAAAGCCATTCAAAAAGTTTCCAAGAATTTCCAAACTTTCCCACACTTTACTGTCTTATTCTGAGCTCTCCAAACTGTTTCAAACTCTGCCTGTTACCCAGTTCCAAAGTTGTTTCCATATTTTGGGGTATCTTTTTAGAAGCACGCCAGTCTACTGGTACCAATTTACAGTACTATTCTGTTTTCATTTTGCTGATAAAGACATATCTGAGACTGGGCAATTTACAAAAGAAAAAGATGTAATGGACTCACAGTTCCATGTGGCTGGAGAGGCCTCACAGTCATGGCAGAAGATTAAAGGCACATGGAAGCAGACAAGAAAAGAGAATTTGTGCAGGGGAACTCGCTCTTATAAAATCATCAGATCTTATGAGACGTATTCACTATCATGAAAAATAGCACAGGAAAGATCTGCCTGTATAATTCAAATATCTCCTACTGGGTCCCTGTCACAACACATGGAAATTGTGGGGGCTGTAATTCAAGATGAGATTTGGGTAGGGACACAGACCAACTATATCAGTTCCTTTGGATATATACACAGTAATGCGATTGTTGGGTTTAATACTATTTTTGTCTTTCGGTCTTTGAGGAATTTCCACACTGTCTTCCACAACGGTTGAAATAATATACACTCCCACCTATGGTGTATAAGCATTCCTTTCTCTCCACAACCTCATCAGCATCTGTTATGTTTTGACTTTTTAATAATAGCCATTCTGACTGTTGTGATATATTGCATCTTAAACAATTGACAAAACTTCCTTAAGCTTAGAAGTCTATTTCTAATGTTAATACTTGGTACACTGTTTTTCTTATTAGCTAGACTATATTTTTTTAATATGATATTGGAGAGAATTTTATAAAAGCCTTTTTAAGCTGTTTATCAAGTATTATTTCCATATCTAATAATTATTGAATATTGTGAAGGACTGATTATATCTTGCTAGTCTTTACTATTTATTCATTTCTCCCCATCAAATGAGTCAGTAGAAGATGAATTAAATGATAAAGGTAAAGGTATCCTAAGTAACACATATCCAATAGATTTCTGAACTCAATTGTGAATTTAAATCTATCCTTCTAATTTTAGGCGAAATCTTTGGTGTTGGCATGAATTTCAGCCTGAGAGCAAGATTTAAATTTTAATTGTCCAAGGCTAGTTTTAATTTTATTATTCTGCAAGAAAAAATGCAAAACGCTCTTGAGTGGGATTTCCTGAATGACGGGGAATTGCTCCAGAAAGTTGAAGGTGTGGTAGGATACTGAAGAGGTACAGAAAAAAACACAGGAATATGATGGGGCTGATTTTGTGACATATTTGTTGTAGAGTTTGGAGGAAATAAAAAGATCCAACAATAATTTGAAATTTTTCAGTTTAACAAATAGATTGATGGAATTGCCATCAACTAAGGTAAGAAACAATGTGAATACAGCATATCTGGCATGTTATGTTTGAGTTGCTGCTTAGACCTTAAAGTGTATGTTCAGAAAAGACCACTGAATAATTAAGTCAAGAGTTGATAATAAAGGTATGAAGATCATGGGCACATAAATGTATTTACTGACATGAGACCAGATATATCACAAAGAGATTGAGTATACATAGAAAATAGGACTAAGGAATAAGCCCTGGACAACCCAATATTAAAAGTTTGTAATCATGCCATGCATATGCAGCTAACCATTTTCTGCATATTACTTCTCTGCAAGGAATGTCTTTGCATTTTCCCTTTGCTGATTAAGGTCATTTTTGAAAGTTAATCTCTCTCTCTCCCTTTTTCCTAACTAAGCCAGTACTATTATCTCCATATTTTCAGCCTTATTACAAACATATCTAACAGTAAAGAGTGAGCACTTAGTTTTTCTGTTTATATGTTATAGTTATTTCTTATTCATCAATATTTGCAGCTTGTGATGGATATTTGTAAGGCATCATAAAGAGGGAAATTTTTATATAATCATATAACAAAAATATAATTTTTAAGAAGCAGTCACAATTAGTAAAGAAAAATTTTATCTCCTCGATTTCATGTTGAAGATTTAAAATTATCCTATCACCAAAATAAAGATATATCGTTGACTCTCCAGAATGAGATAACAATTTGTTATACCTTTGATGTTTGTAAGGACTTTATAAACACATGACTGTCATCCAGTTCAAAGACTGGAAATAGAGGCGCAAATTCATGTCACTTTAGTGCCAGCACTGGTAGGAAGCAGTGTGTGGTTATATGAGGATTACAACAAAAACAAGATGGACAGCACTGGTGGCCCAGAAAAGGGTCAGGTGGTTACAGTCAAAAGGAAAATGCAATTTGGAAGATTTACTGCTTAGAGTATTAAAGGGACTGTGGTGTTCCAACTATCATAGGAATGCCCCTCTCAGCTACCAAGACATAAGAGAAGAGTTAGAAGCAAGCATATTAACTATTTGGTTGCTTCATTCCAGTAAGCCAATTCTGCTGTAAGTTTCTTGGTGTCATGAGTGCTAAATATTATTGAGAGAAGGGAAAGTAAGTGGAACAGTTTTAAGAGTTTTATGCTCTTAGATTTATAGCTACCATTCTTTAAAACTTTGAATTTAAAAATAATTTTCGCCATGCACGGTGGCTCACACCTGTAATCCCAGCACTTCGGGAGGCTGAAGCGGGCGGATCACGAGGTCAGGAGATCGAGACCATCCTGGCTCGGTGGTTTCACATGGTGAAACCCCGTCTCTACTAAAAAAAAAAAAAAAAAAATAGCCGGGGTTGGTGGTGGGCGCCTGCAGTCCCAGCTACTTGGGAGGCTGAGGCAGGAAAATGGAGTGAACCCGGGAGGGGGAGCTTGCAGTGAGCGGAGATTGCGCCACTGCACTCCAGCCTGGGCGACAGAGCAAGGCTCCGTCTCAAATAATAATAATAATAATAATAATAATAATAATAATTTTAAGAGTATCTAGATGCTTGTTTTAGGGCTAATTATGCATACTGCTAAAAAAATTGACATATTGATTTAATCTGTAATTAAACATAATATATACATAAGATTTCTTCCTCAAATTTGCTAATAGTTTTAATATTCTTGATAGTTTATGTGATAAATAAATTTATTACCTGAAACTCTAATTATGTCTTTTAACCTTGTATTTATAAGTGTCTTATGTCTGCTAACTTTCATTTGTTTTAAACAGTTCTTTGCAATGACTCACGCCTGTAATCCCAGCACTTTGGGAGGCCGAGGCGGGCAGATCACTTGAGGCCAGTAGTTTGAGACCAGCCTGCCCAACATGGTGAAACTCCGTCTCCAGTAAAAATACAAAAATTAGCTGGGCGTGGTGGCGGCGCCTGTAGTCCCAGGTACTCGGGAGGTTGAGGTAGGAGAATGGGGTGAATCCGGGAGGCGGAGCTTGCAGTGAAGGGAGATCACGCCACCTGCACTCCAGCCTGGGCGACAGAGCGAGACTCTGTCTCAAAAAATAATAATAATAAATAAATAAATAATAATTTTAAGAGTATCTAGATGCTTGTTTTAGAGATAGTTATGCATAGTGCTGAAAATAAATCATACAGATAATAATGAGACTTGTTGCCATAGGAAATACAGGGAAAGTGACAGTTGCTTTTTAGAAGAAGTTGCTATTCTTCTAATAGAAGATAAAATAACAAAGTATTTCTACTCCAAATATTTAGAAATAAGTTAAATTGAAGATAAGGTCATAAGTAAAATTTAAATGTCACAAATAGCAATTATTTATAATTACAATATAAAAATATATTAAGAATATTTTATGAGTGATATTAAAAATAAAAGATATTACAATCTTGCTATAAGTAGAAATACAATATTACTGATACACAGACACAAACACACACACAAATATATATAAAAAACAATTTTTTTCTAATTTGATAATTATTTTTAGGACAATCACTAAATATAGTTAAATTGAGGTTGCATTATACTAATTTTGATTTGAAATAAGGTTTGATTACTTATTTTTAAAATATCAATATATTTTAAAATATCTTATTGTCAATCTTCTAATTTCTATTCACCAAATAAATAAATAAATTTTTATCTATCAATATGTAAATATTAGACTTTAGCTTGAACATTTATGTTATACTAACCTATAATATAAAATTATGTTCATTTAAAATAATTTTTGGTATGATGTAATGTTGTGATTAATTTTTCAAAGAGTAATTGTTCAAACATTATTATAGCACAATTTTCTATAGATTCAAGTAATTATTTTTATAAAAAGAATGTTTTTAATTGAAGAATCCCTTAAAATAGTATTACATTTTAAGACTAAAGATATAGTTTTCCTATTTTCTTTACAGAAAACACTGCGCTTTTTGCTCTCATAATTTAGAGTTATCTCAACAGGGTTTACATTTGTATAGATTAGTGGGATGGAAAAAGGCTTGTTCTGCCTTGGAGAATATCTTGAACATGGGCATATAAAGGGATTATTATTGTCATTTCATTATGCACAGTCTTATCACATAAAAACTTATACTTTAAAAGTGTTACTCAATTTAAATCAGTATTTAAACCATGAATCAAGAATATGAGATTTAATGTTTTCTCATAAAGTAGGAATGTACATTTGATATCCATTGTAATAATGAGTCTTTGTAAATTCTGTGTACTTGTGAGTGTATTATATACCTTAGAACTATTTACTGGTCTTAAAATGACCAATTGACATCAGCAAGATGGTAGAATAGAGGATCCTTCACCAAGACTCTTTCCACAAAAATATTCAAGGACAAGAAAACTATGCTGAGTTTACCAGAACTCAGGGAAGAGACGGCAGAACCTCCAGGCCCACAGAATTGAGAGAAGTCATGACTGGTAAGAAAAATGATAGTTTCAGACTGTCCCTTCCCCTTCAAGCTAGCATAATGTCACATGTAGAAAATTTCTCTAGGCCTAATGCTTCCAAGGTGAGAGGAGGGAATTAGAAGTTCATGTTTAATATTTCCATTGGTATGCAAAAATTCATAGAAAGTCCACTCTGGTACTGTATCACCGGAACCACTGGGAGTGCCCGGAGGGCTAAACCACCTGGGGTTAAACACCAAACATTGACTGGTGCACAAATCTTGATGTCTAATATGTACTCTAATCAGTGGTGATATCACTCAAAAGAGACTCCTCAGGGCCATAATTGTGCAAGGGGCACAAGTTGTGAGAAGGACTGAATTCCTAACCAGATTTTGCACAAAGCCCAGGAGCTTATGTTGATACCTCTCCTGATGCAAAAACAACTAAGAAGTTGGTATTAACTTCTGGTTTCTGCTTAAGTCTTCCTCAGACTAGAAAACAATGACATAGCAGCAATATAGTTCAGAAGCTAATTTCGGATGCTCATTATAAGTCTCCTCCAAACCAAAAAACAATTACAGGGAAGCAATTAAGGTCCAAAGCAGAATTTAGGATTCAATGTTAACTACAAGTCTTCCCCAGACCAGGAAACAATGGCAGTGCAATCAGTTAGCTCCGGTGCAGTACTTTGGTTCTAATGACCACCAGAAGTTCTTCCCAGGATGACAAGAAACAGGTCAGCATTTATATTCCAATCATAAGTAGTAAAAATCTAATACCATCATAAAACACCTGCAAAAACTGGAAAAGGTAGATGTCTCCTCAGATACGCAGGTATCAACATAAAGATAAAAAGATTGTAAAAATTCAGGAAAATATGACAGAAAAAGAGACAAAGAATGTCGAGCAATGGAACCAGAAAAATAGATCTACAAGAGGTTACAGAATTCAGAATAATCTTTAAAAAGTTGAAAATCACAAGAAAATGTAAATTGAAAATCTAAAACATCCAAGGAACAATTTGATAAATTGGACAATGAAATACAAACAGTTAAAATACAGAAATCTTAGACACAAAAAATAAAATAACTGAATTGAAAAACTCGTTAGAAAGCTTCAACTATGTAATTGAACAAACAGGTATGAATTAACATTCTTGAAGACAGAACATATGAAATTAGCAAATCAGAGGAGCAGAAAGGAAAAAAATGAATTAATAAAAATTAAGAAGTCCTATGATAATTGTGCAACACCCTCAAGCTAACTAACTCCACATGATAGGAATTCTGAAAGGAGATAGGCAAGAAAAAGGCCTAGAAACCATATTTAAGAAAAAAATAGCTAAAAATTTCTAATTCTGGAGAGATATACCACCATGTAAGTACAGGAAGGTGGGGGGCCACCAACCAAATACAGCTCAAAGATAAAAATCCTCAGGGCAAATTATAATCAAATCAGCAAAAATGAAAAACATGAAATAAATCAGCAAGAGAAAAAAATACATTACATTCAGTGGAACCCCAATACAGCTTTCAGCAGATTTCTCAGCAGAAATCCTGCAGTCCAGGAATGAGTGGGCTTCTTTGTCCAAAATGCTGAAATAAAAATACTGGCAACCAAGAATACCATACCTAGCAAAGATATTCTTTAGACACGAAAGAGAGATAAATGGCAAGCCTCATGATAACCACAAAGCAAGAATCCATAATAAAATCACTAAAAATAAATAGCACAGGATCAAAATATACTACTAAAGAAAATTACTTAACTACAAAGGAATGGAGTGGGAGAAGAAAAAGGAAGGAATGATACATAAAACAACCAGAAAACCGCAAAATTGCAGTAGTAAATCCTTACATATCAATAATAACTTTAAACATAAATGGACTACATTCTTCAATTAAAAGACATATATGAGCTAAACAGATAGTAAAATAAGACCCAGCACCATGGCTGACTAGAAATGTCTAGCATTTGTCATCCCTCACAAGAAAGGAACAGGCAATAAATAAACAGCTATGACTTGACTAGAGTATCAGAGGAATAGTGCTGGATTGCAGTGGAAGAGTGAAAATGTACCTGTGGTTATTGGAAGTCTAAGAGAGCAGCATGGAGGAGCTTAGCTTCTGCACCTGTGTCTCTCACCCAGATTGGGTCGCTTGAAGTCAGGAGGGACATTCCATTGCAGGCAAAAGGTAAACAGAAGACCCCCACAAGCCTCCAATACCCCTACAAATACTTACAATACTTAAAACAGAAGAGTCTCACAGTCCTCATTGCCCTGAACCCAGTTTGGAGAATTGCCAGGGACTACACAATATTTTCTGGGATTAATAGCACAGGTGTGCACTCCCTGTCCCACCTCCAGGGAGCCAGTCTGCTTTAGCATGGCCCCATCTTAAATCTTGAGCCATCACTGGAGTGCATGCTGCTCTGGGGGCCAGTAGCCAACACACCTTTACAGCACTAGGGCTTCATTTTTATTATGTCAGACCAACATGGGTTTCTGAATGCCCCAACTCCAGCCATGTGGAGCTTGAGCCCAGGATTGGCTGCAACTCTGGTCCTGCACAGCAAAGAAACCAATCCCTGCTATGAATACCAATCACTGCTATAATTTTGGCAAATAATATTCCATGCAAATGAAGATGTATATATATAAGCCAATCACTGCTATAATTTTGGCAAATAATATTCCATGCAAATGAAGATGTCTATATATAAACCAATCACTGCTATAATTTTGGCAAATAATATTCCATGCAAATGAAGACCTAGAAAAACAAATTCAGTAGGTTTGCAGGACACAAAATTAATATACAGAAATTAGTAATACTTCTATACATGAAAAACCAACAAACTAAAAAGGAAATCATTAAGGCAACCCAATTTATTATAGCCACAAAAAATAAAATAAAAGATCTAGGAATAAAGTTAACCAAGGAGTTGAAAGACCTCTACAAGGAAAAGAAAAAAAAAAAAAAAAAAACACTGATGAAAGAAAAATAAAAGGATATAAACAAATGAAAAGACATTTCTTGCTCATGGATCAGAAAAATTAATATTGTTAAAATGACAATACTACCCAAGTGATCTGTAGATTCAACACAATCTCAATCAAAATACCAATGATATTCTTCACAAGAATAGATAAAATAATTCTATAATTTGTATGGAACCAAAAAAGACACAGAATATCCAAAGCTATCCTGAGTAAAAAGAACAAAACTGAAGGTATCAAACTACAAGACTTCAAAATATATTAAATGCTGTAGTAATAAAAGCAGCATGACATTGGCATAAAAATTGACACATAGACTGATGAAACAAAAGGCACATAAAATAATCTAATTAATTAATTGATTATATAAATTTATATTTATAGTCAACTAATTTTAACAAAGGTACCAATCATATTTGTGAGGAAATGATAGTCTCTTCAATAAATAATGTTAGAAAACCTGGGTATCCATATGCAGAAGAGTGAAACTAGACCCCCCACCTCCCAATCTATACAAAAATCTAATCAAAATTAATGAACGAACTAAACATAAGATCTCAAATGATTAAACTACAATAAAACTACTAGAAACAAATATAGGGGAAGCACTTAAGAAGTTTGTTCTAGGCAAAGATTTTATCAATATGATCTTAAGGCCGGGCCCGGTGGCTCACTCCTGTAATGCCAGCACTTTGGGAGGCCGAGGTGGGCGGATCACCTGAGGTCAGGGGTTTGAGACCAGGCTCAACATGGAGAAACCTTGTCTCTACTAAAAACACAAAATTAGCCAGGTGTGGTGGTGCACGTCTGTAATCCCAGCTACTCGGGAGGCTGAAGCAGGATAATTGCTTGAACCTGGGAGGCGGAGGTTGCAATGAGCTGAGATCGTGCCATTGCATGCCAGCCTGGGCAACAAGAGCGAAACTCCGTCCAAAAAAAAAAAAAGAAACAAAACATAAAAGCACAGGCAGTAAAAGCAAAAATGAACAAATTGAATTGTAGCAAACTAAAAAACTTTTGCACAGAAAAGAAAACCTCAATATTGTGAAAAGACAGCCTACACACTGGGATAAAATAGTTTCAAACTTGTCTTCTGATCAGGGCTAAAATTCAGAATATACAAAGGATTCAAAGATCTCAATAGGAAAGAAACAAATAATTCAATATAAAAATGGCCAAATGATATGAAGAGACATTTCTCAAAAGATGACATACAAATGGCCAACAGCCATATGAAAAAATGCTCAACACAACTAATCAGGAAAATGAAAATCAAAGCCGCAATGAGATAGCATCTCATCTCAGTTAGGATGGCTATTTTATATATATATATATATAAAATATAGCCTACCAACCAAAAAAAGTCCAGGACCAGATGGATTCACAGCCGAAATCTACCGGAGGTACAAGGAGGAGTTGGTACCATTCCTTCTGAAACGATTCCAATCAATAGAAAAAGAGGGAATCCTCCCTAATTCATTTTATGAGGTCAACATCATCCTGATGCCAAAGCCTGGCAGAGACACAACAAAAAAGAGAATTTTAGACCAATATCTCTGATAAACATCGATGCAAAAATCCTCAATAAAATACTGGCAAACCGAATCCAGTAGCACATCAAAAGGCTTATCCACCATGATCAAGTGGGCTTCATCAATGGGATGCAAGCCTGGTTCAACATATGCAAATCAATAAACATGATCCAGCATATGAACAGAACCAAAGACAAAAACCACATGATTATCTCAATAGATGCAGAAAAGGCCTTTGACAAAATTCAACAGCCCTTCATGCTAAAAACTCTCAATAAATTCGGTACTGATGGAACATATCTAAAAATAATAAGAGCTATTTATGACAAATCCACAGCCAATGTCATACTGAATGGGCAAAAACTGGAAAAATTCCCTTTGAAAACTGGCACAAGACAGGGATGCCCTCTCTCACCACTCCTATTCAACATAGTGTTGGAAGTTCTGGCCAGGGCAATCAGGCAAGAGAAGGAAATAAAGGGTATTCAGTTAGGAAAAGAAGAAGTCAAATTGTCCCTGTTTGCAGATGACATGATTGTATATTTAGAAAACCCCATCATCTCAGCCCAAAATCTCCTTAAGCTCATAAGCAACTTCAGCAAAGTCTCAGGATACAAAGTCAATGTGCAAAAATCACAAGGTTTCTTATATACCAGTAACAAAAAAACAGAGAGCCAAATCATGAATGAACTTCCATTCACAATTGCTTCAAAGAGAATAAAATACCTAAGGAATCCAACTTACAAGGGATGTAAAGGACCTCTTCAAGGAGAACTACAAACCATTGCTCAGTGAAATAAAAGAGGACACAAACAAATGGAAGAACATTCCATGCTCATGGATAGGAAGAATCAATATCGTGAAAATGGCCATACTGCACAAGGTAATCTATAAATTCAATGCCATCCCCATTAAGTTACCAATGACTTTCTTCACAGAATTGGAAAAAACTGCTCTAAAGTTCATATGGAACCACAAAAGAGCCCGCATTGCCAAGACAATCCTAAGTCAAAAGAACAAAGCTGGAGGCATCACACTACCTGACTTCAAGCTGTACTACAAGGCTACAGTAACCAAAACAGCATGGTACTGGTACCAAAACAGAGATAGAGATATAGACCAATGGAACAGAACAGAGTCCTCAGAAATAATACCACACATCTACAGCCATCTGATCTTTGACAAACCTGACAAAAACAAGAAATAGGGAAAGGATTCCCTATTTAATAAATGGTGCTGGATAAATTGGCTAGCCATAAGTAGAAAGCTGAAACTGGATCCTTTCCTTACTCCTTATATGAAAATTCATTCAAGATGGATTAGAGACTTTAATGTTAGACCTAAAACCATAAAAACCCTAGAAGAAAACATAGGTAATACCATTCAGGACATAGGCATGGGCAAGGACTTCGTGTCTAAAACACCAAAAGCAACGGCAACAAAAGCCATAATTGACAAATGGGATCTAATTAAACTAAAGAGCTTCTGCACAGCAAAAGAAACTACCATCAGAGTGAACAGGCAACCTACAGAATGGGAAAAATTTTTTGCAATCTACTCATCTGACAAAGGACTAATATCCAGAACCTACAAAGAACTCAAACAAATTTACAAGAAAAAAACAAACAACCCCATCAAAAAGTGGGCAAAGGATATGAATAGACGTTTCTCAAAAGAAGACATGCATACAGCCAACAGGCACATGAAAAAATGTTCGTCATCACTGGCCATTAGAGAAATGCAAATCAAAACCACAATGAGATACCATCTCACACCAGTTACAATGGTAATCATTAAAAAGTCAGGAAACAACAGGTGCTGGAGAGGATGTGGAGAAATAGGAACACTTTTACACTGTTGGTGGGATTGTAAACTAGTTCAACCATTGTGGAAAACAGTATGGCGATTCCTCAAGGATCTAGAACTAGAAATACCATATGACCCAGCCATCCCATTACTGGGTATATACCCAAAGGATTATAAATCATGCTGCTATGAAGACACATGCACACGTATGTTTACTGCGGCACTATTCACAATAGCAAAGACTTGGAATCAACCCAAATGTCCATCAGTGACAGACTGGATTAAGAAAATGTGGCACATATACACCATGGAATACTATGCAGCCATAAAAAAGGATGAGTTTGTGTCCTTTGTAGGGACATGGATGCAGCTGGAAACCATCATTCTCAGCAAACTATCACAAGAACAGAAAACAAAACACCACATGTTCTCACTCATAGGTGAGAATTGAACAATGAGATCACTTGGACTCTGGAAGGGGAACATCACACACCAGGCCTATTATGGGGAGGGGGGAGGTGGGAGAGATGGCATTGGGAGTTATACCTGATGTAAATGACGAGTTGATGGGTGCTGATGAGTTGATGGGTGCAGCACACCAACATGGCACAAGTATATATATGTAACGAACCTGCACATTGTGCAAATGTACCCTAGAACTTAAAGTATAATAATAATAATAATAATAATAATAATAATAATAATAATAAAATTATTGGTAGAATGTAAGAAAAAAAAAGAAATCAACAAAAGAAGGAACTTTGCAAACTATATGTATTCATGGAAATTAAACATGCTTTTGAAATATGAATGGGGAAATGAAGAAATAACAATTTTCTTGAAATTTTCTTGAGGTAAATGAAAATGGAAACACAACAGAACAAAACTTACGGCATACAGCAAGAGTGACCCTAAGAGGGAAGTATATAGCAACAAACACCTACATCAACAGAATAGAAAGACTTCAAGTAAACAATCTAACAATACACCTTAAGGAACTAAAAATGCAAGAACAAACTAAACCCAGAATTATTAGAAGGAAAGAAATAATAAAGATCAGAGAAAAGCAAAAGAATTTGAGACTACAAAATACAAACGATCAACAAAGCAAAAAGTTGCTTTATTTGAGATTTTAAAAAAATGATAAACATGTAGCTAGAATAACCCAGAAAAAAAAAGGACACAAATAAATAAAATCAGGAATGCAAAAGAATATATTACAACTGATACCACAGAAATCAAAGGAACGTTGAATACTATTATGAACAACTATGTGTCAACAAATAGGAAAACATAGAAGAGATATATAAATACTTGGACACATACAACCTATCAAGATTGAACCATGAACTAAAATCTTGAACAAACCAACAACAAATAACAAGATGGAAGCAGTAATAAGTCTCTCATTAAGCAAAAGCCAATGATCTGATGACTTCACTGCCAAATTCTACCAATCGTTTAAAGAACTAATATCAATTCTACTCAACTAGTTTTTAAAAAATTGAAGAACAGAAAATTCCAAACTCATCGTAGGAGGCCAGCATTATCCTGATATCAATACCAAACAAAAACACAAAAAAGAGAAAACTACAGATCAGTATCCCTGATGAGCATAGATGAAAAAAATTCTCAACAAAATACTAGCAAATCAAATTCAAGAACACATTAAAATATTTTTATTCTGATCAAATTAGATTCATTCCAGGGATTAAATGATGGCTCCACATATGCAAATCAATAAACATAGTATATTACATTAACAGAATTGATAACCAGAACTGTATGAGTTTTCATAGATAAAGCAAAACCATTTGACAAAATCTGACATTTCTTTGTGATAATAACCCTCAACAAACCAGGTATAGAAATAACTTACCTCAAGACAATAAAAGTGTATATCAGAAACCCACAGCTTCCATCATACAGAATAGGGAAAAATTAAAGTCTTTCCTTTATGATCCGGAAAAAATTATCTTGGTTCACAAACACAATGATCCGATAGTTAGAAAATCTAAAGACTGCACCAAAGGACTATTAGAACTGATAAATAGATTCAGTAAACGTGCGGGATATAAAATTAACATGCAAAAATCAATAGTATTTCTAAATGTTAACAGTGAACAATCAGAAAAAGAAATAAAAAATACAATCTCATTTATAACCACTGTTAAAAATACATAGGAGTAAATTTAATCAAAGAAGGAAAATGCTTCTACAATAAAAGCTATAAAGCAGTGACCAAAGAAATTGAAGAGTGCACAAAAAATTGAAAATATATCCATGTTCATAGATTTGAATAATTAATATTGTTAAATTGTCCATATTAAAGTGATCTAAACATTCCATGATTTTCCTATCAAAATACCAATGACATTCTTTACAGAAATAAAAAATAAAATTCCTAAATTTGATATGGTACCACAAAAGACCCCAAAGAGCCAAAGAAATCCTAGCCAAAAAAAAAAAAAAAAGAAAAATTATAGTAAAAGGCGTCACATTTTCTGACTTTCAAATGTACAAAAAAGTTATAGTAAGAAAAATAGTATGGTGCTGGCAAAAAACAAAGACAAATAAACCAGTGGAACAGAATAGAGAACCCAGAAATACATTCACACGTTTATAGCCAAACTTTTTTAACAGAGCCGCCAAGAACATACCATGGGAAAGGATACTTTCTTCATTAAATGGTGCTGTGAAAATTGAATATCCAGATACAGAAGGGGTCTACAAAAATTAGATCTTCGTCTCTCATCTTATGGGAAAAACAACTCAGAATGGAATGAAGCCTTAAATCCAACACCTGAAAATATAAAACTACTAGAAGGGAACATAGAGGAAATTCTACTGGACATTGGTCTGGGCAATTATTTTGGGGATAAATCTCAAAGCATAGGCAACAAAAGCAAAAATAGGCAAATGGAATTACATCCGCTAAAATGCACTGGACAGCAAAGGAAATGGTTAACCGACTGAAGAGACAACCTATGGAATCAAAGAAAATATTTGCCAACTCTACATCTGACAAGGAGTTAATATCCAGCATATATAAACTCAAACTACTTGATATCTATATCTATATCTATATAAAATTTTAAAATAAACAATTGACCTGAGTAGAAATTTTATAAAAGAAGATATACAAATGACCACCAAGTATAAGAAAAATTGCTCAAGATCATAATCATCAAGGGAATACAAATCAAAATGAGATATCATCTCACTCCAGTTCAAATGGCTATTATTATTATCAAAAGGACAAACAATAACAAATGCTGGCAAAGACATGGGGAAAGGGAAACACTGGTACACAGTTGGTAGGAATGTAAATTAGCACAGCCATTGCAACACAGTGTATTGAAATTGCTCCAAAAACTAAACATATATATACCATATGATCCAGCAATCCTACTACTGGGTATTTCTTTTTAAAAAGGATATCTGTACATTGGAAAGATATTTTCACTCTCATATTTATTGTGGCACCATTTTCAATAGCCAAAGTAGTGAATCAACCTAAATGTTCATTAACAGATGCATGGACACAGAAATGGTGGTATATATAGACAATGGAATTTTACACAGCCATAAAAGAGAATGAAATTTTGTCATTTGCAGAAACATTGGTAAAATTGGTGACATTATGCTAAATGAAATAGGATGGTTACCAGTGGCTTGGAAGATTTTGGGGTCTAAAGAGCTGGATTACATAGAAAAAGTAAGTTCCTAGTGTTGAATAGCACAGTAGAATAATTAGAGTTAACAATATTGTATTGCATATTTTAAAATAGCTAGAAAGGAAGATTTGAAATGTTTCCAACACAAAAAATAGTAAATGTTTGAGATGATGCATACCCTAAATACCCTGGTTTGACTATTACACATTGTATATGTGTATGAAAGATTACAGTTACCCCATAAATATGTACAACTGTTATTTATGAATAAAAAATGACTTTTGCTGGAAATCCACCTCAGAAGACTCAATGAGGAGGAGTAAGGGCTGATAATTGGTATAATTTAGTAGGACACCAATAAGATTTTATTGTGCAGTGAACTTTAAGGACCTCTGCCTAGAGTGTGAGTAGGTCGTGGCACAAGATTTCTTAAATTAGTTTCTGATCTGCCTCTGATAAGATCAGAAAGAGAGGAAAACAGAGAGAGCAATTAGCATTAGTTGAGGGAAGAAAGGAGCTTTCTTTCCTTTGGCAAAATCATACCCCTCCCCTTTTTTTTCCTTATTCTGGAAACAAATGGTGAGACTGAGGAAAATCATTCGGGAGCCAAGCTCAATTTTAGGTCACTCCCTTCCTGTCTATGTGGGTAAACCTTGTGACTGTGAAAGCTGTCAGAATCAAAATAGAGTCACCTGTGTTTCACACCCTGATAAATGGAGCCAGAAAATGCCATGAAGAGAGGGTTCTGATGCACACATACCTGATAAGAGAACTATCTCAAAAGCTCAGTGAAAAACACAACCTTGCACAAAGGCCACCACAACCTTACAAAAAAAAAAAAAAATTACTTCCAGGAGGACTTTTACCTAGCAGCTGAGTGTCCAACTTTGAACTAACACACCCCTGTTATTGATTGTAGTAGGCAAAGATATTTGTGCCAAAACAACTTATGTAACTGCTATGGTTTAAATATAAGTCCCCTCTAAAACTCATGTTGAAATTTAATACCCAATGCAGCAGTCTTGAATAGCTAGAGCCTTTAGGAGGTGATTAAGTCACGTGGGGACTGCCTTCATGAATGGATGCATTCATCTATGAGTTAAGAGATTAATGTATTAATGGATTACCATGAGAGTAGGACTAGGGGTTTATAAGCTGAGAAGGAGAGACCTGAACAAACTCGTTCTGCCATCTCACCATCTAAGGCCCTGTACCAACTCAGGGCACTGAGAATCTCCAGTAGCAAGATAGCTCTCATCTGATGTGTCCCCTCCTTTACCTTGGACTGCTTAGCCTGCACAACGGAAAGAAATAATTCATTTTCTTTATAAATTACCTGGTTTCTGGTGTTATGTTAGAAGCAATAGAAAAAGAAGATAGTCACCATCCTCATTTTTTCTTTAGGCCAGGTGCGGTGGCTCAAGCCTGTAATCCCAGCGCTTTGGGAGGCTGAGGCAGGCTGATCACGAGGTCAGGAGATTGAAACCATCCAGGTTAACACGGTGAAACCCCGTCTCTACTGAAAATATGAAAACAAAATATTGGTGGCGGGCGTCTGTACTCCCAGCTACTCCGGAGGCTGAGGCAGGATAATGGCATGAACCTGGGAGGCGGAGCTTGCAGTGAGCCAAGATCACGCAGCTGCACTCCAGCCTGGGACAGAGGGAGACTCCATCTCAAAAAAAAAAAAAAAAAAAGCGCTTGTCTTCTTTGCCTCTGTTGCATGTTTCCATTTCAATGTCCATTTTCAAATATATATAAGAAGTTTAGGTTTGATGTGATCTAGTAATTACAATACCTCTTGGTTACTTTGGGGTACTGTAGACAATGGGTTGCCACCCTTGGTTTATATACTCTCCATTTTCGTTACAATTGCATTTAAATCCACTCTTTGAGTCTTTCTGCCTTTAGCCAGAAAAGTAATAAAGGTTTGGCATCTACAATAAACTGTGCTTGTCTTTACAGAGAGTAGTAATATGTTTGTTTTAAGGTATTATAGCAATTGCTGAGCCTATTTATTTAATGTGTAATTTGAGGCTGCAAAATGTCAAGATATAAGTGCACAATCAGAAATATGCAATTAT